>NC_142698.1:5516471-5699976 GCF_029339155.1 Prunus mume | reverse complement strand
TAAATCCCCACATTTAGCATACATGTTAACTAAGCCATTCCCAATAAAGACATAAGCATGGAAGCCATAATGAAGTATGATACCATGGACCATTTTACCATGTCCAAGTACTGCCAAGCTTGAACATGCATAAAGGACAGCTCCGAATGTGAAATCATCTGGTTGGACACCGCTTCTTACCATATCCACAAAGAATTTGGCAGCTTCGTCCCCATGTCCATTTCCTGCATACCCTGAGATGATAGATGTCCATGAGACAATATTCTTTTCAGGGGCTCGCTGAAATACAAGAAGCGCTTCGTGGGTATTCCCCTGTTTCATGTAGGCATCGATCATGGCATTCCAGGATACTTGTGTTAGGATTCCAGTGGACTCAAAAATCTTTACTGCACTGCCATGGAAGCCTAGTTCAGCATAGAAACTTAAAACTGAGTTCTTTACCTCCGCAGCAGAACTCCAACCACTTTTAATGATAAGAGCATGCACCATGCAACCATGCCAAAATTCTAATGCTTCAGCGCAAGCATTCATCAGAGCACTGAAAGTCCACTGATCCGGCTGACACAAACTCTCTTTCATCCCTTTCAACAAATCCAAACAAGACTCCACTTCCCCATACCGTGCATAACCCACAATCATAATATTCCAAGCTATCTCCACCCTTCTCGGCATCATAGAAAACACATGACGCGCAACATCAAACTGACTAGAGTTTGTTTGCGCAAACAAAAAAGAACACCAAGTTACTTCATTCCTTAGTTTCATCTCTTCAAACACTCTCCTAGCACTAGAGGGATCCAAACACTTCCCATACATATCAATAAGCGAATTATTAACCGGTAAGTAAGACTGGTAACCCAAAACAGTTACTAAAGCATGAACTTTGGTTCCACACCGAAGATTGCATGCGCTAGCACACGCGCTTAGAGTTGCAGTGAGGGTGAAGTGATCAGGCCCAGTGTCAGAGATTCTCATTTGGTGGAAAAGAGAGAGGGCTTCTTGGTGAAAACCAAGGTGGGTATAGCTAGTAAGTATTGCATTCCAAGCAACCGAGTCTCTGTGGGGCATTTCGTCGAACAGCTTACGAGCACATGTTATCTGGCCCGACCTTGCAAGGGCCGCTATCTTTGATGTTGTTTGGAACAAAGTTTGAGTGCATGACATTCTATTTTAGGAGTTCTGTGAAAGAAAAAAAAACATTAGTCTACATAACCCATTTCATGTAGGAAAAATTGGTGCACGTAGCGAAAAAAAAGGTGGCCCTTAATGAGATAGATGAGATAAATGTGGAGACTTTTATAAAAGATTTGATTAGAGAAAGACTAACCATAATAAAGCTTTTCTTGGGCCTTGGTGAGTCACTGAGTCGTGAAGTAGAGGAAAACTCATGGTCATATTACAACTTGGACTTGGACTGCAATGAGGATGTTTGCCGGACATCTGAAGTTTATCTTGTCCTAATCTTTTTGTACATGACAATTTCATCCTATGCGTACTTCTACCCTACTTCTGGCCGGCCACATAAATTTGCCCACCATACTACCGGGTATGCAATCCAGAAATATATATAAAGCTTATCACAGTATTTATCCATTCGCAGCCGATCAAAACGACATCCACAAAGTCCAAATTTTCTGAGAATTCAACAGATGTAATGAAGAAATAAAAGAAGTTTTTGGGTTTTATATCATACCTGGTAGAGAAAAGCCACTATATGGATGAGTTTGGTTAGCTATACAAACAAGTAATAGGCTAGTTGAGGTTGAGTTTGCTTAGATACGACTATCATCCTTCAATTTGGTGGAGTATGATTTGTAGAATTTCCCGTTTTAGATTTTTCTTTAATATAGATTAGTTATGTCTAGGTAACCGAAAAAGTTTAGATTAGATACTCTTTTGTTGAATAAAAATAATGGACGAATGTAGCAAGTAAGAAACAGCTTAAATAATGATCAATATAAAAGGGATATAATTAGAGAAGTTTATACACAAAGAAGGAAAAGTAAATAAATATAAAGCGTACAGCGGCGCAGCTATACTCTTTGAAAATATTTGAATATTTAAATAGTATAGTCACGTAACCATACTCTTTGAATATAATCGAATATTTAATGGCTATACTATTAAATATATTCAAATATTTATATGGTATAGCCGCGTGGCTAGATTCTTTGAATGTATTCGAATATTTAAAGCATAGAGCTTTGACGGTACTCTTTAATATTAATATATTTAAATAGTATCGCCGAGCTGCTATACTATTTAAATATATTTTTAATTTTATTTATTTGAATATATATTTTGTAGTTTAATATTTGTAATTAATAATTATATATGCCTTATTTAATAGGTGATGATTTTCCCACTCCCCTTTTGTCAGCTTACAATCCCTTTTGTTTTTTTAAATACTTATTACTATAACATAAAAGGGAGTGTAAGTGAACAAAAGAGAAGTGAGAACATACAATTTTTAACAAATGGAGTGTAAGTGGATAAAATGAGAGTGCAGCTCCCTATTTAATTACTTTAGTGTTTGGTCCGATACAATGTGGAAAAGGTACCCAAGGAAGGCGAAAATGAAGTTCGGCTTTAGTGTTTGGTGATCTACTTCTTAATATGCTTGATAAAAACACCTACACAAGCTAGTAATAGGCTAGTTGAGGTTATGTTTGCTTAAATTGACTACCATCTTTCAATTTGGGGAACTATGATTTTTAGAATTTCCCGTGTTAGATTTTTCTTTAATATAGATTAGTTTTGTCTAGGTAACCAAATAAGTTTAGATAGATATTCTTTTGTTGAATAAAAATAATGGACGAATGTAGCATATAAGAAACAGCTTAAATAATGATCAATATGAAAGGGATATAATTGGATAAATTTATATATAAAGAAGGAAAATGCGAGTCTAAGTCTGAGCCTAAGAAACTGTATGGGACCTTTAAGAAAAAGAAATACGCATGGGAAACTAGTAAGAATGCTAGTAAAGGAAAGAAAGGTGCGGTCCCAACATGCTACAAATGTGGAAAAGTCGGACACTATAAGTCTGAATGTAAAATGAAGGACAAAATCAATAACTTAAGCATTAGCAAAGAACCTAAGCAGCAACTTTGCCAAATAATGCTTAATTCCTCTAATTCTAAGCAAGATAGTGATAACGAACTAGCTCAGCTAGAAAATGAAGAATTATTTGAATATGATACTGAAACTAGTTCAGATAGTGAAAATGAGTGCGCATGTCAATTCAATGATCTCAAAATATGTGTTTTAACCAAAGAAGAAAGTATGATAATAGACTTAATTGACAAAATAGAGGATCCAGATAAAAAGAAAGAAGCGCTAGAAAGTTATATCTCACTAGCTAAAGCAAGACCAAGTAACCCACAGCCAGCTGTAACCACAGTAAAAAAAATCGATAATTTCGAAATTATGGTTTTTTTGGGGCAACGATATTTTAGCACATTTCCAGCTATATATCGTCAATTTATCGATAATTTCCTCGATATTTTCGTTCAATTGGCAGCTTTAAATAGTCAAAATATTGCGATATTATAGATAATATCGCGATATGAACTTTCAAAAATTAAAGAAAACTCACTTCAAGTATGCAGGGGTTCGGGTTCGAACCCCTTCCCCATTCTAAGGGGATGCAGCCACTTAACCATCACGCCAGTCATCACTTTGTGATAATAAGCTATGGAATATGTATTTATAATACATGCGAGCTATTTCTCAAAATAGAAATTAACATAATTACTTATTGTTTTATATTGTTGATCAGTTACTTAATTACTTAATATAATTTATTTCTTTTCTATTTAATCCATTTAATGTTATTGATTATTTTATTATTCATTATAAGTATTTACATTACTAAATTCCCCTTCAAATTGTTGCTTCATTACTTAAATCTCTATAATTATTTTCTTTGTTTACTACTTAATTCTTCCTTTGATAAATTTATTTATGTTCTTAGTTAATTTTCAATCTTCACTATTATTTTTTAAGTATGGTAAAGTGCCTAATTTTCATGAAAAGTCAAGTTGGTTTAATTATTTTTCAATTTTTGATAAATAATAAATATAAGAACGTGTATCATGTCCAATGAATAATGTGAAATAAGGTTACACATGTATCTTACCATGCAATTTATAAAGTGTAAAATATTATACTAAAAAATGATAAATAAATTACTATGGGGTGTTTAATTCTCTTCATTAGTTACTCCATATTTTCTAAGTCACGGAGTTTGTCAGCTCGCAATATAATCAACTTAAATCACTCAAACCCACTATGCAATGCATTTCCTTCCAATTTTTTGTGTCAAAATAATAGATGATTGACTAAATAAACTTCTTCTAAAGTTTCATTAAAAAATTTCATGTATTTATCACAATTTCTGTGGTTTTTATCCAATTTTTATCGATATCGATATTTTCCCAATATTTCCATCGATATTTCTGTGTTTTTGAACCACCGATATTTCCGAAACTATCGATATTTAAGACCTTGACTGTAACTAATGTGAGACAACCAGTTGAAAACTATAGCTTTAAAACTATAGTAAACATGATGAATGACAAAATTCACAAGAAAGAACCTACTCTCAATGATCTTCAGTGCGAAGTTCATGATGTGAAATAAGAACTTAGAGAGTTAAAAAATAGGGTTAGAGTTCTAGAACTTTATCGCCCTTTTTGGAAAAAGATACAGAAGAAAAATCAGAGCAATTAGAATTTGAAAATCTAATGGAAAAATTTCAAGAAAAAATAGAACCTGTGAGAAAAGAATCCCTACAAGAAGAGCAGGTTAATACCATGAAATTCGTTAATAGCATAGATAAAGTGATAGCTCAGAAATGGTATGCGATGATAACTGTTGTGATTGATAGAACCTATACATTTACAGTTGAAGGGCTAAAAGATGTAGGAGCCGATCTTAACTGTATAAATGAGGGAGTAGTACCCACTAGGTATTTTAAGAAAACTACCCAGGTTCTCCATACAGCCGTTAATAGCCAAAAAATGGGAATTCAATTTAAATTGTCTAACGCTACTGTGCTCAATTAGGGTATTTGTTTTGAAACTCCTTTTGTTTTGGTGAAAGGTTTAAACCAGTCCCTTATATTAGGAACACCATTCATTAATATGCTTTATCCTTTTTCTATTTCTGAAGAAGGAATTAGAGCTGAGGTAGAAGGTCAACCTATAATCTTTAGGTTTTCTCAACCACCAAAGCATAAGTATGTTAATGAAATTGAAGAAAAAATAAAAAGGAAAGAAAACTATTTATACCATTTGAAAAAAGAAATGCAGCATAAGAGAATAGAAGAGCAGCTACAAAATAGCAAGATAAAAGAAAAAATTGATGAAATCCAAAAGATGTTCGAAAGTCAAGTTTGTGCTGAAATACCCAATGCCTTCTGGAATAGAAAGAGGCACATAATTGAATTACCCTATGAGCCTGATTTTGATGAAAAGAAAATCCCAACCAAAGCCAAGCCAACTCAAATGAATACTAGGCTAATGGAAATTTGTAAATCTAAAATACAAGATTTATTAAATAAGAAATTAATAAGGAAAAGCTCATCTCCTTGAAGCTGTTCCGCTTTTTATGTTGAAAATGCAGCTGAATTAGAAAGAGGAGTACCCAGATTGGTCATAAATTACAAACCTCTAAATAAAGCCTTGAAATGGGTTAGATATCCGATACCTAATAAGAAGGATCTTTTGGATAGGCTAAATAAGGCAGTCATCTTTTCAAAATTTGACATGAAATCAGGATATTGGCAAATCCAGATCGCCGAAAAAGACAGGTACAAAACAGCTTTTAATGTCCCCTTTGGACATTACGAATGGAATGTTCTACCTTTTGGATTGAAAAATGCCCTTTTGAATTTCAAAATATTATGAATGATATATTTAATCCTTACACTACTTTTACCATTGTTTATATTGATGATGTTTTAGTCTATTCTAATTCTTTGGAACAGCACTTTAAACATTTGAATATTTTCTTAAAAGTTGTGAAACATGCAAGATTAGTAGTATTGGCAAAGAAAATGAAACTATTTTCTTCAAAAGTTCGTTTTTTGGGACATAATATTAATAAGGGACTAATAGTTCCGATTGATCGAGCAATATCCTTTGCTGATAAGTTCTTTGATGAAATTAGGGACAAGCATCAGTTACAAAGATTTTTAGGAAGTCTCAATTATATAAAGGATTTTTATAAAGATCTAGCTCAAAACTTAAAATTATTATATCAAAGGTTGAAAAAGAACCCAGTTCCTTGGTCTGATGAACACACTAAAGCTGTTAGGAGACTGAAAGTTAAAGTCAAAGAACTTCCTTGTTTAGCTTTAGCCAACCCAGAAGCCTTTAAAATCGTAGAAATTGATGCTTCAGAAAGCTCTATCAAAGGAGGTGCTCGATCTGTGTGGTTCTAGGTTGGATCTAGAGGGTGCCAAATCAATCCTAGTTTTACCAGGTTCTGGCCCGGCCTCCTCTTAAGAGCAAAATTTTAATCAATTTTTAGCTTTAGTTTATATGCGGAAGGTAGTGTAGGGACGTAGAGAATAAACTAAATAATTATCATAAATTCAAACATACAAAGCCAAAACCAGGAATAAGAATATAACGAAATTAAAAACGATATAAATGATAACATTAATATTTAATAAACTTACATAAAAGCGAAGGGTAGTAGTGCTTAATAGAAGCTTCGCAGAAGCAACACTTGGAATATAAAAACACTCAAACACTCAAAAGTACAAAGTTTATTTCTGGAGGCGATAATTTTTTCGATGGATGTGCAACTGAGGAGAGATCCTCTTTTTAAAGCCTCGAGGCTGTTGTCGTGTCAAATAAAGACAAGAAGTCACAAAGTAGTCTATAGTAGAGTGGCATCTTCACTTTGAGGATTCTTGCTGAACTTTCCTGCAAACAGCCAAAAAAGAAAAAGCAAACTTTTACAAAAGTGAAAGCTGAGTTAAAGCAGGAGAATCTTGCTTTAACTAGATAAAGAGTAAAGCAAAACTACAGGAAAGCATAAAATTACAAATTTACAAATTGTCTTTTATCAGATAGAATATTACTGAGGCCCACCATAAAGCTCCGGATGGAAATTTTCTAGCATGTCTTCATTAGCAAAAGGGTCCATCTCATCTTCAGGCTGAGTAGAAGCCAAAGAGTGAGAGAAAACTCAGCATGGTGTCACATGCTTAGTGGAATTGCTTAAAGTAGTGGCTACGTGTCTTTAGTTATTGAATACTTATAGAGTTGCATGTCTTTTAAACTTTAGTTGAGTAATTGTAGGAGTCTAGTTAGTCACTCTCATAGTGGAGAGATGTCGTGAGAAAGTATTTTCTATTTTTATGCTTTAAAGAGTCTGGTCTATGTATAAATTCGAATGGCTTTTCATTAATGAGATAGCAGATAATATTCCTACTGTTAGCTTATCTAACTTGGAGGTTTTGGGTTCCCTCGAAGCAACCCTTTTCATCTAATTCCTATCCCAACTGAGCTTTCTAGCTATTGCTGCAACCATAGGAGGCCGTAAGAAGAAGGCTACATACCCACTCCCTATATCTAATCGCCCAATCACACGAGCCATGTACCAAGCACGTAACACATGGCAATGGCATTGGCGCTTCGCTGGCTTTCCTCTTCCGGGGACAAGCCCATTCGCCCTCTCTTCAATACCACCTCTCATTATTACATGGTACTTTCTACCTTTTCTCTTGTTTTGTGTTGTTGGGTTCTTTGCTGTCATTGAATGCATGATAATTTTACCACCTTAGTATTCACTTTACAGTCATCTTTGCCCAGTGAAGCTGTCTATGACAAGGAGAAGCCCGGTGTCACAGTAAGTTCCCATTACAACCAGTTTTTAATCTGACTTGGTTTTTTCTCTGTGTTTTTGTGTGTTGATGTGGTTTGTTTCTAAATAGTAAACCATGAACTTTATATCTTACAGTTGCCTAAGAAACTGAATGCTCCACTGGAGGCAGTGGAACCCAAAATTGCAGACATCATTGAGCACGAGAAAACCAGGCAATGGAAGGTATGCTCTTATTCTGTCATCAAAATCAAGACTTCGGTATGAAGTACACTTGTTAGAATGGACAATGGTGTAGTTTGGTGCATATTTTTCAGTGAACAATTATTCTTGTGAATAGTGCGTTCTTTTAGTAGTCTATGTTGAGAGCTAAACCCATCTAGGCCATAATTGAGAAACGTTTCTCTCTTTCCATTTCTTGGTGAGAATTCAAATGATGGAAAAAATTTATCTTTAGCATGATATCAAAGTATTGGTCTGTTGTTTAACTTCATGTCTTATTAGAATTCTTTGTTGTATTTCTGAACGGGCTAGAGCTGATATCCTCAGAGAACTTCACATCGCTGTCTGTGAGGCAAGCAGCTGGGTCAGTCCGTGATGGGGAAAAAAACAGTGAAGGATACCCTGGTGCTAGATAATTTGAAGGAACTGAGTATGTGAAATCTTCCCAACTATTCCCTTTGCTTAAAATACAAAAATATGTGACTGAAAGAAGGGTGTAACATAGTCAAACTCTTTATGCTTTATTTTGGGTTACAAACTAATTAAGAAATAACTCTTCATATTCTCAGGGTCATTGACATGGCAGAATCCTTATGCCAGAAGAGTGCTTTGGAAGCATTTCGGTTGGATCCAGCAAAATGGGGAGGTAAATTCATATGGGCATGACTCATGAACTGCCTCCAGCTATTTGTTACAATGTCTAAAAGTAAGCATACGTGCAGTATGCATCTCAACATTCACCAGGACCTAAATTTCATATTCACAGAGCAGTTTCCAAACACCTACTATATGAGTCAGGATGATTTTAATAGAAAATTATAGGCCTGGAATGTCTTGGAAGACCAATTGTATCTTAGCCCTCAGCTTTCCTATCACGTATCTTCTATATGACTATTTTTAGCAACTGTGTGAAAGAACTTGGCATTCTAATCACCTTCCTGGAGCCACTGAACGTATCAGTTGCCAGAAGTCACTAAAAGCTGGAGAATATTATGATGTAGGTAGTAAGTGGAGATGGGTGCTTGCTTGGGGTTGAAGATTTGATTCCTTGTGTTTTTTGCTGGTATACAATTGCCTATGCTAAGTGTGTCAAACTAAATAGTTATTTCTGTCCAATTTTACAGAAACAAGACTAGAAATATTCTACAGACTAAAGGTTGAAGTGACAATTGAAAAAGAGGAAGAGGAAAAGGAAGAGGAGGAGGATTGTGTAGCCATAAGAAAAGAGGCAGAGAGCAAAAAACAGGAAGAATTACCATAAAAGAGATAGATGGGGTAGGGTTAGCAATATCTAATATAATGTAAGTTGAGCATAAATCAGGTCAATCAAATCCCTGAATAGTAGTGTTTAGCAATATCTAATATAATGTTACCAGGGTCATTTTCTTATGTTGCAGTCAATGTGCATCTTCTTATGTTACCAGGGTCTCCAGCTAATTTCCAGGTTTACACTGCATTGTTAAAACCTCATGATAGAATCACTCGATCTTCCTCATGGTGGGCATCTTTCTCATGGCTATCAGGTAATTACAACTTCTGCTGAGCGGTTTCTGCTGTGTACTTGAAAAATGTCGTCTATTGTTTTGTAACATCTGCAGATTCATTTTTCTCTAGAAACTTGAAATAGCTGCACTTAGAGCAATACCACTGTTCTTGTAACATCTATTGACTTTGAAGAAAGTTGAGCCTCAAGCCATCACAAACCTATTAGTTCAAGCTGTAGAATGTAGGATTAGTAAACTGTCATCTTTTAATACATTACAAAAGACCAGAAAAGACATTATCAAAAACTTATTACTGAAATACTGTGATGGATGATTTAAACCACAACATTTTGTTGAAAGGTTACCAAGATTAAATCTCTCTTATTCTTATTATTCCTGCTTGTCATATAGAAACTACATGTTTAAATTTATAGAAGCTTCATCTGACAAGAATAACCATGATTTGCAGTTGGAAAAAAGTGCCACGCTATTCCGGCCGAATTTAATAGTTGCTGGTGCTAGTGCTTTTGCACGTCTGTATGACTATGCACATATTCGCAAGGTAAACTTGTTTGGATTTGAATTATAAGAAGAAAAAAAAACTCTTAAGAAAACCTTTACTCATCTTTTTTTGAGAAAACTAAAACTAGACTTACAATTTCATTTGGAATTTGGAATTTGGAATTTGACTTGATGTGATGGAGGAAAAGTCCAAAATTACCTTTGTACTCGACAGGTATGCAACAAACAGAAAGCAATATTGTTGCCAGATATGGCACACATCAGTGGATTGGTTGCAGCCGGTGTCATCCCATCACCTTTCGAGTATGCAGAGGTAGTGACCACCACAACGCACAAGTCGCTTCGTGGCCCTTGTGGAGCCATGATTTTCTTCAGGAAGGGGGAAAAAGAGATTAACAAACAAGGGAAAGAGGTGAGTTTTCAAAGATCATAGTTCGAACTTATTTTTTTTTACCTTTTAAGCTGCAGTTTACTAAGCTCACCCAATGTTTATACTTTCTTGAAGGTGCTGTATGACTACGAAGACAAAATCAATGAAGCTGTCTTTCCTGGCCTTCAAGGTTGCCCGCACAACCACACAATTGCTGGTTTGGCAGTTGCATTGAAACAGGTGTACATGCTGATTATGATAACCAGGAATTTAATTTTTATTTTCTTTGTAGAAGTTAATTCTATTGTTAATGCGGTATATTTAATTATTGGGAAATAGCTCTAAATGCCACCTTTTTTTTATAATTTTTTCTGAAAAATACCACCTCTTCCCAATTTTTTTTGCAACTATCACCTATAAATATATATTTATTGTCCACTTATTGCACACATATCACTTTTCTCTGAAATTTAGTTCTCTCTCTCTCTCTCTCTCTCTCTCTCCATCTAGCTAACTACGCATCTTCTCACGAAGAAGAAGATCAAGAACAACCTACAGAACCCACAGCTTTGCCCTGAAAACCCAATTCTTCCTCTTCCTCTCTATTTTCTTCTCTACCCAAATACAAACCCCAATTTCGTCTCTCTCCAAATCCCTTCTACAACCTAAACAAACCCAAACAAAACCATCTTTTCTGAATATGACAGCATGTGTTGGCATTAGATGGCCATTGTTTGAGCATTTTGGTCCAATTTTGGGGGGTTTTGAAGTGTGGGTTTACATGCCCTCTTCAGGAACAACTTCTTCAAAAAATGAATTGTTGCAAATATGTATGTTTTGATGTTAAATTGAACTAACTACGTATCTTCTCACGAAGAAGAAGATCAAGAACAACCTACAAAACCCACAGCTTTGCCCTAAAAACCCAGTTCTTCCTCTTCCTCTTTGTTTTCTTTTCTACCCAAATCCAAACCCCAATTTTCTCTCTTCGAATCCCTTCTGCAACCTAAACAAACCCAAACAAAACCATCTTTTCTGAATATGACAGCATGTGTTGGCATTAGGTGGCCATTTGAGCATTATGGTCCAATTTTGGGGGGTTTTGAAGTCTGGGTTTACATGCCCTCTTCAAGAACAGCAATCGTATTGTGATTTTATTATGGTTGTATTGTAGTTGTATTGCTATGGTATTGCTGTTATATTGATTTTTTTTTAGTGTTTTATTGATATGTTACTGTAATTTAATAGAAATATATGTTGATATCATTTTTCTTTATCTGCTTGTGATTTGAGTAAGAGTTGAGATTATTCTTGGCTGAAGTATTATTTACGATCTCTCTCTTTCTGTCTCTCTCTGCTCTTTGTATTTTTCTCAACATTTATGTGTTAATTTAATGTCTAGCATTGTTTTGGAACCATAATCATTGTCAATCTCATTGTTTCTTTAAAAGATTGCTGTGAAATTGTTACTTCATTTTCTTCTTTCCTTTGTTTTAAGATATTTTTGTTTGGAGAAAAAGAACTTTGTTTTTGTAATCTAAAAGACTAGGTATCTATGTCCCACATCTTGGGACTAATTGAATGTGCTTTTTGATATTGAAAGGAAGCTGGCATCTTTGGTTGAAAAAATGAAGGTGTTACTGCTGAAGTAATTTCTACTTGATTTCAATTTGCCTATAAAACTTGTTGACTGGTGCTCAACAAGTTGGGTTTTTGTAGCTTGAGTTGGCGTATAATTTAGGTTCGTTTTTTGCATGTGAGTGTTTTAATGGATTGGATCTTCTACCTGTATGTTTGTCAAATCTCAATCATGTTTCTGAGATGAGTTGTGCAGTAGTGTTGGTTGAAAATTAATATGTTATTTATTCATTGAAAGCATATTGTTTCTTGATGGTGAGTACTTGACCAAATTATAATTTGCTATAGTTTTGTCTTGACAATTTATGTTTCTCTCTATTTTTCTTTTCAAATTGCACAAGGAAAAAGCTGCACCCAACTCATTTCCCTGTGAAGAACAAATTTGAGGTTAACAATTACACAATGTGTTTTAGCTGGTTTGTGCAGATACTGATGTGCAAGTGATACACTGGCATTGGAGACCATTTTGTGCATAATGTAATGTGTAGAGAAGGAGTTCTTTTAGCAACTTAATATTGTAATAGTTCAACAATTAGAACAATATATAATATGGGAAAGAGAGTACAAAGACATCCATACGGTACTTGTTTATTGCCATTTTATAGCTTTTGCATTGGTTGTCTATTGCCGCTTTATTGCTTATTTATTGCTTTCATATTGCTTTTGTATTGCTTTTCTATTGCCACTTTATAATCTACATGACATTATAATGGAGTGGAAGCAACTACGGATAACCATTCTTACATCATCGTCTTTTATGTTTCAAAACTGTCGTATACATGATTGCCGTATCTTGCTCAAGATCCCAAAGTTTTCAAGTAAATTGAATTAAAATTTCATTTAATGGTATCAAAATAATTACATGGTCTCCTATACAATAATATTCAATACAAGTTTTTTATTTCACGTAATCTTAAAAAATGACCAAGTATCTCAAGAATTAACAAATTGAAAACAAAAATCTTGTAACACCCCGACTCCAATTATTTCCTATTTTAATTAAATTAAGAGAAATTATTAATTTACTCTTGGGTTAAGGGTAATTTTGGTCAATTTCTTATCCGGGAAGATTTTGGGACCACGAGTGGTTTGGTTGCGTAGGTGGTACTAAGACGAAACCATAGACAGGCGGTAGGCTTGAATCGGAGATTTAATGAAGTTTTGGCGATCAAAATAAGTTCGATGGCGGAACCGTAAATATTTCGAAGAGTTTGGTAAAAATCAGATTTTTCATTTTCACCTCACTCTCTCTCTCTCTCTCTCTCTCTCCCGCGTCTCCTTCCTCTGCGATTTCCCCCAACCCCGTGTTTCACTGCTCACCGAATCGGAAAACCTCATAACCGCCACGTCCGCCACCTCACCCTCGAGACCGGTTCCATTAGAACCACCACCTTCTCCTCTCTCTTCCCGCCACAGGAACCGCCGCAATCCGCCAAAAATGCGAAAAGTCGCGGAGTGACAGAACTTCCACCGCTCGATCTCTCTCCTCCAGCCACCATTTCCGACGGGTAAGGTGAGGTTTCTCATCCATTTTCTGTGTTCTAGCCTGGCTGTTGCATAGGAATTGATCGATTTACAGTTTAGATTCACGAATTTGGAAGTTAGGTTTTGGCCGGTTTTCAATGTGAAATTCCGGCCACTTGCCGTCCGAATTGGACTTGGCCGTAGTCGAAAAAGATGCTCCATTCGTCGAGTAGTATCTAGAATTGGAAGGGTGGCTCGTGATTTGGAGATTTTCCGTCGCCGAAAATTTCTCTACACACCCACGCGCTGCCGGCGCGTGTGGCGGCGCGTGGGCAAGGCTGGTGAAGTTGCTTTTTATCTTGATGAGATCCTTAGGTTGTCACGAGTGCGTAGGATTTTGCGGATCTCAATTTGGATGTCGTTTGACTATCGAACGGATTTCGCATATTGTGCGTTATCCGGGTTCGATAAGTTCTAACCGTTGGATCATTTCCAAACTGAAGTATGTCGATCTAGGTACTCTTAGAAACCTATAGGAATTCGCGGATTGTGAATCGGAGCCCCGGATGTTCCGATTCAATAATTTGAAGTTTGGGGAATCGCGATAACCGTATGTTTGGAAAGCGATTCCCAAGCCTGTAACCGGACCTTAGGATATTCCTTTGGATGTACGCGACCGGGAACTTGGGGATTTAAGTATTTCCTTTTGTGAAATTCTATTTTGGAAGTGCGTTATATTAATCAAGGGTTCGTATCTCGAAATAGGTACTTGTCGACCATTCGCAGCAGCAGGACCCTCTCGGGGCCGGGCAGCTTGGGATTATTTGTGAGTGGACTTTGTTTTAGGCATATGCATGGTTTTATTGGTAAAAGACTTGTGCATATATTTTAAATGGTGATTTTGATTTAATAATTATTGGGTTGATGGATTTGAATATTTTTATAAGTATTTGCAATATATTTTGAGTATGGATATATGTATTTGAGTATGATGAATATATTGATATGGATTTTGGGATTGACTATCTATATTGTCTATGTATAGAGTATGAGAGGTTGTTGTGGTGAGATTGTGGAAAGATATGAGTTAGAGGGATGGTTGTGAGATGTATGAGTATGTTAGGTGAGTACCATTCCCTAGTTACTAGGCTTCCCACACACGTCGTTGGCAGTGTCGGTGGGGTGGGAAGGTCATGAGATTGCGGGTCTCACACATGTCGCTGGCAGTGCGGTGTGTGAGACACTTTCCATACGCGTCGTTGGCGTGCCGGCGTATGGGAAGAGTATGTATATTGCTTAAGTATCATCACACACGTCGTTCGCAGTGCCGGTGGGGTGATGATACTGTCTGCGCGCGTAGGACTTGTTATGAGATTTGTGAGCTACACGTGTCGTTGGCAGTGCCGGCGTGTGAGCTATGGAGTTCCGTCCCCCGGTTGGACTACTCATCCCCGGACGCAGTTAGTGTTCGAAATCCTGCGTACAGCTAACAATCCCCCGGTTGGATTGTTTCCCCGGTACATTAGTATGGAGAGAAGTATATATTATATTATAGTCCTAGTTATATATATATATATATATATATATGAGTGTTTACGGGTTGATGAGAGTTGCATATCTTTGGAAAATGAGTTGTGGATTTGAGATGTGGAGATATATTGGACTTTGGGATAATGTGTTTTGAGTTTTGGTTTCTGAATTGTGAAACTGCATGCTAGCGCATTATTTTTACATGGTGGGGTTATTTTGTTGATTTAAAGTGCAAACTTTATTTTTGTCCACTCACATATTTCTGTTTTGCGCCCCCAAGCAGAGTTGCTTTTGGAAGCGTTGAGCTGTAGCTCCAAACTTTTCATCAGTTGTTAAGGTCTGTGTAAATTCCTTCTACTCAATTGTTTGCTGTAAACAAATTCTGTAGATGCTCTGTTATCGCCCATGTTAGGTTGCTACTTGAGGCCGGAGGCCATTTTATGTTGGATTGTTGTATGTTAAAAGCATGCTGGCAGTTGGAATATATCTATTATGTAAATTGTGCAGGCTGAATATTGTTGGGTATGAGCATTTTATAGGGGAGACTCTGCCAAAATTTTGGTAGGATGTCTTGGATTTTTAGTAGTGGGCCTGGCATCAGTGTGATGTCGGCACCAAGACGGGTCCGCCTCGGTTTCAGGAAAAATTCAGGCGGGTCCTGTCAGCTTGGTATCAGAGCATTAGGTTCATTTTCCTTCGACATTTGCACTTTTGCTGCATTGTTGATCTAATGATTTTATGGTTTCTTTGTGTAGAACCATGGTAACTCGCCGACCAAGAACGCGAGGTCGTGGTCAGAGATGGGGGCCAAATCCTCCACCACCATCTCCGTCACCACCTCTTTCACCACTAGTTCCATCTCCTCCACCATCTCCACCGCCGGGATAATGCCTTGGATTTGCGCCATGTGCTGAGCCAATTTACCCGCACGATGACTACCGCTTTGTGGGGGAGGCGTAGTGCAGAAAGTTCTGAAATCAAAAGGGTGAAGGAATTCGGGGCAAAAGAGTTCATGGGTGGCCTGCAGACTCAGCAGAGGCCGAGTGTTGGATTACCGATGTGGAGCGAATCTTTGAGGTACTGGAGTGCCCAGATGGAGATAGAGTCCGTTTGGCTACCTTTCTGCTTAAAGGGAATGCTTATCATTGGTGGAAAGCTGCAAAAAGGGGTTATGAGAATCCAGCTGCTATTACCTGGGAGGAATTCCAAAGAGTCTTCTCCGATCAATTTTATCCACCTTCCTATCGATATGCTAAAAAGTCGAATTCAGATTCAAGGTGGATCAATGTCGGTGGTCGAATCAAGGTTTGCACCGCATTAGTGGCTACCTTGAAGAGGATCGGTGCGACGCTTTGAAGGCGGTTTGTGGTGGGAGATTCAGACCGTGGTCACCGCCAAGACTTATCCCAACATGAGAGCTTTGGCTCAGCGGCCGATGAGTATCTAGGACATGTGCTTTGGGTACAGGAAGACGCCGCAGAGATGCGCAAGGATTGGGTGGCCCAAGTCAGGCCCATCCAAGAGAGGAGGATCTAGTTCCAGCTCGCTAGTGGTGGATGGTCCGTGGACGAGGATCCAGCCTGTAGTGGGAGATCCGGTTCTCATCCAAAGATGGACTCGAGATTCAGAGCAAGCCTGCATCTAGCACGCCTAGGACTCCCTCCAGCATCGGGTTGACATGCTACGGGCAGGTGGGGCACTTTGCGAAGGATTGCCCTAGTTCCATTCAAGGGTAAACCAAGCCTCGAGCAACGGCTCAATATCCTACTTTTGTGGACAGTGGCATACTAAGAGGATTTGCCCACGATCTACCCAGTGATACACCGGTGAGGATCGGAGCCCAGCAGGGCAAGGTAATTTGGGTCAAGATCGAGTCGAGTGGTGCTACTTCCTCCGCAGCGGGATCTTCCAAAGAGTGTGGCACCGCCATCTTCTCGGGAAGAAGTGGCAGAAATTAAGGGGTCAGCTCGGCGTTCTACCACTCGTGCTAAGGTGTTCTCTATGACCCAAAGGAGGCACAGCCACTCCGGACGTGATTACTAGTATGATCCCTATTTTTGGTTATCTTACTCGTGTTTTAATTGACCCGGGGGCTACACATTCTTTCGTAGCACACAACTTCGTACCTTATGTCAGTGTGAGACCGACACACATGACAGGAAGTTTTAGTATTTCTCTACCCACAGGGGAAGTCATGTATGCGGATCGGGTATTCAGAGAATGTTATGTTCAAGTTGACGATACGTGGTTGGAAGCCAATTTGATCCCTTTAGAATTGGAGGATTTGGACATTATTTTGGGGATGGATTGGCTAGAGAAGCATCATGCGTCCGTGGATTGTTTCCGGAAGGAAGTGACACTCCGGAGTCCAGGACAGCCTAAAGTGATTTTCCGGGGAGAACGTAGAATCCTCCCTACTTGCCTTATCTCTGCTATTACAGCTAAGAGGTTACTCAAGAAAGGGTGTGAAGGATTTCTAGCTCATATCATCGACACTCGAGAGATCACATTGAATCTGGAAGATATTCCCGTTGTCAGTGAGTTCCCTGATGTCTTTCCAGATGATCTTCCTGGGTTAGCTCCTGAAAGGAAAATTGAGTTCACTATTGAACTTCTTCCAGGCACCAATCCTATCTATCTAACTCCTTATAGGATGGCACCAGCTGAACTCCGGGAGCTGAAGATTCAGTTGCAGGAATTAGTGGATATGGGTTTCATCCGACCTAGTGTTTCCCCATGGGGTGCACCGGTGTTGTTTGTGAGGAAGAAGGATGGGACCATGAGGTTATGTATTGATTACCGGCAGTTGAATAAGGTGACAGTACGTAACCGGTATCCTTTGCCGCGGATTAATGATTTGTTTGATCAGTTAAAAGATGCCAAGTATTTCTCTAAGATTGATCTGAGGTCAGGATACCATCAGTTGAGGATTAGAGAGGAGGATGTCCCCAAGACCGCATTCAGAATGCGGTATGGTCATTATGAATTTCTGGTAATGCCGTTCGGATTGACGAATGCTCCAGCAGCATTTATGGATCTCATGAACAGAGTGTTCCGACCATATTTGGATCACTTTGTGATTGTGTTCATAGATGATATCTTGGTTTATTCTAAGACTTTGGAAAGGCATAAGAAGCATCTAAGGTTGGTAAGGACTTTAAGGAGGAAGCAACTGTATGCCAAATTTAGCAAGTGTCAGTTTTGGCTGGATAGAGTGGTGTTCCTTGGACATGTAATCTCAACGGAAGGGATTTATGTGGACCCACAGAAGGTTGAAGCTATTGTGAATTGGGTACAACCCACAAGTGTGACGGAAGTACGGAGTTTTCTGGGGTTAGCAGGTTACTATCGTCGATTTGTGGAAGGGTTCTCTTCGATAGCAACACCTCTCACGTGGTTGACGAGGAAGGACGTTGCATTCGAGTGGACGGAAGAGTGCGAACGGAGTATTCAGGAGTTGAAGAAGAGGTTAACCACCGCACCTGTTTTGGCTCTTCCTGATAACTCAGGGGGCTTTGTGATCTATAGTGATGCATCATTGCAAGGATTGGGATGTGTTCTGATGCAACATGACCAGGTGATTGCTTATGCCTCGAGGCAACTCAAAAAGCATGAGCGAAATTATCCAGTCCATGATTTGGAACTTGCTGCAGTAGTGTTTGCTTTGAAGATTTGGCGACATTACTTGTATGGTGAGACATGTCGGATTTTCACGGATCACAAGAGCCTCAAGTATTTCTTTACCCAGAAGGAGCTGAATATGAGACAACGGCGTTGGCTGGAATTGATCAATGACTATGATTGTACGATTGAGTATCACCCAAGCCGAGCTAATGTCGTTGCAGATGCATTGAGTAGGAAGACTACTGCGAACTTAGCCCATATTAGGCGGCCTATCTTCCGTTGTTAGTCGAACTACGGAAAGATGGAGTAGAAATGGAGATGACTCAACAAGGTGGAATCCTTGCTAGCTTGCATGTGAGACCCATTATGGTGGAACGAGTAATTGCAGGCCAGTTGGAAGATCCTACACTCTGTAGGATAAGGGGAGAAGTAGGAAATGGAACACGGAAGGATTATGCCATAAGGGGAGACGGAGCCTTGGTAAAAGGAGCTCGTCTATGTGTACCTAGTAAGAATGTTGAGTTGAAAAGAGAAATCATGGAGGAAGCTCACTGTTCCCCTTACACTATGCATCCGGGTAGCACGAAGATGTATCGGACGCTACGGGCATATTATTCATGGCCGCATATGAAGGGAGACATTGCCAAGTATGTGAGCAGATGCTTGATATGTCAACAAGTGAAGGCGGAATGACAGAAGCCATCGGGACTCATGCAACCACTTCAGATTCCTGAATGGAAGTGGGAGCGTATTGCCATGGATTTTGTTTTCAAGCTTCCACGTACTTCAAAGGGTCATGATGGAATTTGGGTGATAATAGATAGACTCACCAAGTCTGCTCATTTCCTACCCATCAAGGAGACCTATTCTTTGACAAGGTTGGCAAAACTTTTTGTGGATGAGATTGTCAGATTACATGGAGCACCTGTGTCTATTGTATCGGATAGGGATCCTAGGTTCACTTCTCGATTCTGGAGGTGTTTACAAGAAGCTATGGGTACTAGATTGCAGTTCAGTACCGCTTTTCACCCACAAACCGATGGACAATCGGAAAGAACTATCCAGACTCTGGAGGACATGTTGAGGTCTTGTGTGTTACAGTTTAAGGATGCATGAGATGTTCACCTCGCCCTTGTGGAGTTTGCTTATAATAACAGCTATCATTCGAGTATTGGGATGGCTCCTTATAAGGTGTTGTATGGGAGGCAGTGCAGGACTCCTATTTGTTGGAACGAAGTGGGTGACAAGAAACTAGAAAAAGTGGATAGTATCCGGGTAACAAATGAGAAGGTGAAGATGATAAAAGAGAAGTTGAAAACTGCACAAGACCGACAGAAGAGTTATGCAGATAACAGGTCCAAGGATCTTGAGTTTGCAGTTGGGGATTGGGTGTTCCTGAAGTTATCTCCTTGGAAGGGTGTGATGAGATTTGGGAAACGTGGGAAGTTAAGCCCTCGTTACATTGGACCCTATGAAATCACAGAGCGAATTGGACCTGTTGCTTATAGACTTGCCTTACCCCCAGAACTATCTCGAGTTCATGATGTATTCCATGTATCCATGCTCCAAAATACATGCCAGATCCTTCTCATGTATTAGAATATCAACCTGTGGAGTTAGAAGAAGATTTGTCGTATGAGGAACAACCAGTACAGATCTTGGATAGGAAAGAACAAAGGTTGCGTTCTAGATCTATCCCGGTAGTGAAAGTCTTGTGGAGAAGCCAAACTGTTGAAGAAGCTACTTGGGAACCCGAAGAGCAGATGCGGGCCAAGTATCCTTATCTCTTTCATTGACAGGTACGTGATAACCATTCTTACATTATCGTCTTTTACGTTTCAAAACTGTCGTATACATGACTGCCGTATCTTGCTCAAGATCCCAAAGTTTTCAAGTAAATTGAATTAAAATTTCATTTAATGGTATCAAAATAATTACATGGTCTCCTATACAATAATATTCAATACAAGTTTTTTATTTCACGTAATCTTAAAAAATGACCAAGTATCTCAAGAATTAACAAATTGAAAACAAAAATCTTGTAACATCCCGACTCCAATTATTTCCTATTTTAATTAAATTAAGAGAAATTATTAATTTACTCTTGGGTTAAGGGTAATTTTGGTCAATTTCTTATCCGGGAAGATTTTGGGACCACGAGTGGTTTGGTTGCGTAGGTGGTACTAAGACGAAACCATAGACATGCGGTAGGCTTGAATCGGAGATTTAATGAAGTTTTGGCGATCAAAATAAGTTCGATGGCGGAACCGTAAATATTTCGAAGAGTTTGGTAAAAATCAGATTTTTCATTTTCACCTCACTCTCTCTCTCTCTCTCTCCCGCCTCCTTCCTCTCGCGATTTCCCCCTCCCCGTGTTTCACTGCTCACCGAATCGAAAAACCTCATAATCGCCACGTCCGCCACCTCAGCCCTCGAGACCGGTTCCATTAGAACCACCACCTTCTCCTCTCTCTTCCCAGCCAAGACAGCCGGAACCGCCGCAATCCGCCGGAAAATGCGAAAAGTCGCTGAGTGACAGAACTTCCAGCCGCTCGATCTCTCTCCTCCAGCCACCATTTCGACGGGTAAGGTGAGGTTTCTCATCCATTTTCTGTGTTCTAGCTGGCTGTTGCATAGGAATTGATCGATTTACAGTTTAGATTCACGAATTTGGAAGTTAGGTTTTGGCCGGTTTTCAATGTGAAATTCCGGCCACTTGCCGTCCGAATTGGACTTGGCCGTAGTTGAAAAAGATGCTCTATTCGTCGAGTAGTATCTAGGATTGGAAGGGTGGCTCGTGATTTGGAGATTTTCCGTCGCCGGAAATTTCTCTACACACCCACGCCGCGCGTGGCGGTGCGTGGGCAAGGCTGGTGAAGTTGCTTTTTATCTTGATAAGATCCTTAGGTTGTCACGAGTGCGTAAGATTTTGCGGATCTCAATTTGGATGTCGTTTGACTGTCGAACGGATTTCGCATATTGTGCGTTATTCGGGTTCGATAAGTTCTAACTGTTGGATCATTTCCAAACTGACGTATGTCGATCTAGGTACTCTTAGAAACCTATAGGAATTTGCGGATCGTGAATCTGAGCCCCGGATGTTCCGATTCAATAATTTGAAGTTTGAGAAATCGCGATAACCGTATGTTTGGGAAGTGATTCCCAAGCCTGAATCGGACCTTAGGATATTCCTTTGGACGACGCGCACCGAACTTGGGATTTAAGTATTTCCTTTTGTGAAATTCTATTTTGGAAGTGCGTTATATTAATCAAGGGTTCAGTATCTCAAATAGGTACTTGATCGACCATTCATGAGGCAGACCCTCTCGGGGCCGGGCAGCTTGGGATTATTTGTGAGTGGACTTTGTTTTAAGCATATGCATGGTTTTATTGATAAAAGACTTGTGCATATATTTTAAATGGTGATTTTGATTTAATAATTATTGGGTTGATGGATTTGAATATTCTTATAAGTATTCGCAATATATTTTGAGTATGGATATATGTATTTGAGTATGATGAATATGTTGATATGGATTTTGGGATTGACTATCTATATTGTCTATGTATAGAGTATGAGAGGTTGTTGTGGTGAGATTGTGGAAAGATATGAGTTAGAGGGATAGTTGTGAGATGTATGAGTATGTTAGGTGAGTACCATTCCCTAGTTACTAGGCTTCCCACACACGTCGTTGGCAGTGCCGGTGGGGTGGGAAGGCCATGAGATTGCGGGTCTCACACATGTCGCTGGCGCGGTGTGTGAGACACTTTCCATACGCGCTGCTGGCGCGGCGATGGGAAGAGTATGTATATTGCTTAAGCATCATCACACACGCCATTGGCGCGGTGGGGTGATGATACTGTCTGCGCGCGTAGGACTTGTTATGTGATTTGTGAGCTACACGTGTCGTTGGCAGTGCCGGCGTGTGAGCTATGGAGTTCCGTCCCCCTGTTGGACTACTCATCCCCGGACGCCGGTTAGTGTTCGAAATCCGCTTACCACCTAACAATCCCCGGTTGGATTGTTTCCCCGGTACATTAGTATGGAGAGAAGTATATATTATATTATAGTCCTAGTTATATATATATATATATTTATTTATATATGAGTGTTTACGGGTTGATGAGAGTTGCATATCTTTGGAAAATGAGTTGTGGATTTGAGATGTGGAGATATATTGGACTTTGGGATAATGCGTTTTGAGTTTTGGTTTCTGAATTGTGAAACTGCATGCTAGAGCATTATTTTTACATGGTGGGGTTATTATGTTGATTTAAAGTGCAAACTTTATTTTTGTCCACTCACATATTTCTGTTTTGCGCCCCAAGAGTTGCTTTTGGAAGGCGTTCGAGTGGTTGTGAGCTCCAAACTTTTCATCGTTGTTAGGGTCTGTGTAAATTCGCTCTACTCAACCTGCTTGCTGTAAACAAATTCTGTAGATGCTCTGTTATCGCCCATGTTAGGTTGCTACTTGAGGCCGGAGGCCATTTTATGTTGGATTGTTGTATGTTAAAAGCATGCTGGCAGTTGGAATATATCTATTATGTAAATTGTGCAGGCTGAATATTGTTGGGTATGAGCATTTTACAGGGTAGACTCTGCCAAAATTTTGGTAGGATGTCTTGGATTTTTAGTAGTAGGCCCGGCATCAGTGTGATGTCGGCACCAAGACGGGGTCCGCCTCGGTTTTAGGGAAAATTCTGAGGCGGGTCCTGTCAGCTAATCTCCTATTTAATTGTTGAATTTACATGAAGTATCATCCCTTTTACTCTTGCAGCTGCTCAAGCCTAGTCCCCATTCAAAAGTCATGATCCAAAATCCACTAGCTGACTAGTCTCTCCAATCTACCAAAATATTTCATTCATTTATAGAATATAAGATAAACAAACAGAAAAACATGAAGCTCTCGAAGGCAAATATTTCATTCATTGATAGAATCTAAGATATTTAATGAGTACACTTCCATACAAAGTCATCAATTATTTTCATCAAATGCAGAATGACATGTCAACCATTGTGTTTTCACCCCACAAATTTTCTAATTTGAAGCACAATGACATCTTCTACATATACACTCTAGCTATGTTCAACTATATGTCTGTTATGTATAAGCTTTTCATAATTTCTTGTCATTTAAAAACTTTTGTTGGTATTGAACTCAAGACACTAATGAAAACATTTTGAGGCAGTTTGAATACGTACAACAGAGCAAACTATCACTATTGAAGAATACCTCTTACCCAAGATGTGTGACATAGATACATTGCGGGCATACAAGACTTTTCAAATTTTAGACAGCCAAAGTTTAAGTGCAAAAGTAGTAAACTGACATTCATAAAGTCTAGATCTTGTTGATCAGAAAACACTCACCATGAGTATCTAGTCTTTTAGATTACAAAAACAGAGTTTTTTTTCTCCAAACAAAAATATCTTAAAACAAAGGAAAGAAGAAAATGAAGTAACAATTTCACAACAATCTTTTAAAGAAACAATGAGATTGACAATGATTATGGTTCCAAAACAATACCAGACATTAAATTAACACATAAATGTTGAGAAAAATACAAAGAGCAGAGAGAGACAGAAAGAGAGAGATCGTAAATAATACTTCAGCCAAGAATAATCTCAACTCCTACTCAAATCACAAGCAGATAAAGAAAAATGATATCAACATATATTCCTATTAAATTACAGTAACATATCAATAAAACACAAAAAAAAAATCAGTATAACAACAATACCATAGCAATACAAAAGCAATACGACTACAATACAACCGTAATAAAAGCACAATACGATTGCTGTTCTTGAAGAGGACATGTAAACCCAGACTTCAAAACCCCCCAAAATTGGACCAAAATGCTCAAACAATGGCCACCTAATGCCAACACATGCTGTCATATTCAGAAAAGATGGTTTTGTTTGGGTTTGTTTAGGTTGCAGAAGGGATTCAAAGAGAGACGAAATTGGGGTTTGGATTTGGGTAGAGAAGAAAACAGAGAGGAAGAAGAAGAACTGGGTTTTGAGGGCAAAGCTGTGGGTTCTGTAGGTTGTTCTTGATCTTTTTCTTCATGAGAAGATGCGTAGTTAGCTAGATGGAGAGAGAGAGAGAGAGAGAGAGAGAGAGAGAGAGAGAACTAAATTTCATAGAAAAGTGATATGTGTGCAATAAGTGGACAATAAATATATATTTATAAGTGATAGTTGTGTTGATGCTCTTTTCGGGAGGTGAACTTAGAGAAAAGGGGGTTGTCTTCAGCAGTGGAGAAGGTGAGAACCTTGAGTAAGGGAAGAGCCTGCAGAAGACAAAGTAGGAGAAGCAATCGTTAAGCTTCGGACACCGGTGTGGTGTCGGTCAAAGGCTCTCCAATGCTTAAGTCAGCTAAGAATGGTAAAATTGGCAGAGTAATAATAACAGTGATAAATAAGTTACCCCTTTTTACTTGGGTACTGTTCCCTATTTATAGGGAAGTGAAAGTGGGAGGTTTGTACAAAGTTTCGATGTGGGACTTTGTGCGAGTCGATGTGGTGGTGACATGTGTCTTGGAGATTAGGTTCGGCAGTTGAGAGCTTGGCAATCGGTACCTTCGGCGGTATCCGGCACCTCTAAAGAGTGTCTTCCTTCAGCAAGGGAGAAGACGTGTCTACCTTGGTGCTAGTCGTTTTGAGGCTGGATATGCTCGGTTGATTATGGTACCAAGAAAGATGGGATTCAATAGTCGATTACACCATAATCAACCGAGCATATCTAGCCTCAAAACGACTAGCACCTAGGTAGACACGCCTTCTCCCTTGTCAAAGGAAGACACTCTTCCGAGGTGCCGGATACCTGCCAAAGGTCCCGACTGCCAAACCTAATCTCCAAGACATGTGTCACCACCACAGCGACTTGCACAAAGTCACACATCGAAACTTTATGCAAACCTCCCACTTTCACTTCCCTATAAATAGGGAACAGTACCTAAGTAAAAAGGGTAACTTCTCTATCACTTTTGCTGTTACTCTGCCAATTTTACCATCTTCACTGACTTAAGCATCGGAGAGCCTTCGGCCAGCACTACATCGGTGTCCGAAGCTTAATGATTGCTTCTCCTACTTTGTCTTATGTAGGTTCTTCCCTTATTGAAGGTCCTCACCTTCTCCACTGCTGAAGACAACCCCATTTCTCTAAGTTGACCCCAAAAAGAGCATAAACAGTTTGCTGCCGTCTGTGGGAAATGATACAAAAGCTTCTGTTCTCCCTTCTCCAATGCCTTTCGGCACCCCTACAATCAGCATAAACTAACTTGCCATTTGACAATACCCTCAACCGTGAGTGCCAAGGGAGTAGCATGCAGAAGATTAATCTTTGCAATATAGTTCAAAAGAAGAGGAAATATGTGGACCACCCTAGCTTTTCTTCACATGCCTTACCGTTCGGCACCTTTGGTAAATATTGATGAGTGGGTTCCCAAAAGATAAGATTTGCATTTCTTAGCTTGTGTCCTTATTTTATTCCCATATGCCGATATATATGGTACAAGCCCATTATTCTATTGTTAAATCCAAGAGCCAAATGTAATGTGAATAATCGGCAAATAAAAGGGAACAAAGACAAAACTGCATGACTACCATTCGGTAGCCATTCCCCACCGACCCACTAGGGGACTTGCCCTTTTATTTGTCATTTGGAAGGTTCTGACTGCTACCATCTTTTTTTCATCCTACACTTGTCACTTGGAAAATGCTACTGTCATACCCCTCAGATTTTGGGAAATCTTTCAAAGGGAACCAAACGGCATCCAAGCTCAACATGCATATCGAGGATGACAATTACTGATCGGCATCCACGTCAGTTATTCCTTCAAGGCACCCAAAGACCCAAGTCAAGAGTGACACCACCATCTCAACAAAATTCAAAACTGCCGTTCGGTAATACCTCCATTTCAAGTCTAATGGGAAGCCCATGTAATTCATTTGAGCCCTTACCGTTCGGCACCCTGCTTTGCATGGCTTCCATGATTGTCACGTTGCATGGCAAACGGAGCATAAATCGGTTCCAATCTAACGGATGCCCAAGTGCATCCCCACCATGAGATAAGATTCTTATTCTTATATTGTATTATTTCAACATAGTTGCAAGCAGGCAATATTTAATAACTCATTAATAGAAGCTATGGCTTAGGTGTTGTTCAACACCTGTCAGTTGCTATTTAGCAATTCAATGGAATACCCATGCAATGGGCAATGAGTCAAGGGATCGACATCATGTTGTTAAGCACCAACTCAACTCAACTGAATTTTTTATGGAAAGTCATCACCCACTAGAGCAATAAAACCTCTCATGGTTATCCAAATCCATGCACTTGTACAGAATCATAGCCTCTGGCTGAGTACACCGTGTCTATGAATCACTCAAGACACCCAATCGTTCGGCAGCCAAAGAAAACCCCAGGATCCGACTCCAAGGACACCCCTGCTGACCTAGAAGATTGGCCAAAAAAAAAAAAAAAAAAACCTCTTCCAAGCACTCTTGCCGAAAGGCAAGTGCTGTGCTAAACTGGGGACTTGCCCACGAAAAACCTCTCAGCAAATCCTCCCTTGCCGAACCTTCAAAGGATCCAGCCACCACGAAATCACGACGCTGACCCTACCGAAGCTACCCCGTACTCCACTCCCTTTCTCAATGCTAGTACTCGATCCCCGGTGAAGGACCAGATCCCTAGATCGCTGCTGCAGTCCACACAAATCCTTCACCCATCCTTGCCAAACGGCAAGGGCTGTGCAGAAGGCAAATGCACGAAAATAAAAAGTCACAAAACTCTACCTGTCGAATGACAAAATCCAGCTCCAAGCCTCACTCCTTGCCAAAGCCAAGGTCTATGAAGAGGCCTCAAAATTTTTCCAAATAACCCTTGCCGAAAGGCAAGGGCTGTGGAGCACAAAATCTGCTTCAAACCTTCTTTGTCGAAGACAGAAGCCCTGCTCGAGAAGGATCTTTTTTAGCCCTGCCCTGCCGAAGGCCCAGCTCAAATTTGCCTAACTAAATGCTACAGACCAACAACTCGGATCTGCCAAAACAGCCCCGCCGAAGTGTGAGCTGCCTAAAACCCAACTCCAAGACCACTTGCCTAAATCTTTTTGGGTGCACAAATAACTAGCAGCCAAGCTTGCCGAACTTGAGAACTCGAGATTGCCGCCGAACCAGCCTCGCCTCGACGAACCCAGCTCATGTGCCAAAGGAACAAGGAGGCTTCAAAAATCTCTCTCAGAACACCTTTGTCGAACGGCAAGGGTTGTGCAATAACTCGAACCTCACTCCATGAAGACACGAAATCTGAAACCCACCGAATGACCTCCTCGCGCCCAATCGCACCGAGGCTACCGAAGCAGGACCAACTCCAGCTCTACCTCTAGCCCTCTCTACCGAAGGCCTAGCTTTAGCTCCTTTGTCGAAAGCTTTGGATCCTCGACGAAAAAATTGGTCATAGATGTGCCAACTGGACCACAGCTTCCTACTGACTTGGCCCCTGCTGAATGACAGGTTTTAAATGAAGAGGAATTCACCCCCCCCAAAGAACCCTAGCCGCAGGATGAAAGGGCCAGCTCCAAATTGTCCTTACCGAAGCCCAATTAAGGCTTACCCCCAAAGCAAACTCCTAAAGCCCAGCTCCATACACAAGCTTGTAGGCCCATAGATTTAACGCCACGACACCCTTGCCGAACGACAAGGGCCATACCAAGGCTCCTTGACTTTCTCTCCTTTCAAAGCCTTGCAAATGGTCTAGGTACCCCCTTCCCCCCCAAAAAAGCTATTATTATTATTTCTTAAAATAATAATAAAAAATAGACATATGCATTTCTTCCCTTCAACACGCTCGTGCCTTTGGCAACCCCATTTGCCTTCGGCACCCCGTGCCCCTCGACATTTTATCTTGTGAAATGCAAGTCAAATGTCTTTGGCAATTTCCTTACAACATGCAAATGTCTTCGACACCCCTTGCCTTTTGGCACCCCTTGCCCTTCGGCACCTTCTCTTGCGACATGCAAGCTTTATCTTTGGTACCCCCGTGCCTAAGCACATCACCTTGGCACATGCAAGTTTTGTGTTGTCTTCGGCACCCCCATGCCTAGCCACATCGTCTTGCGACATGCAAGCTTTGTGTCGCCTTCGGCACCCCTGTGCCAGCCATATTTCCTTGTGACATGCAAGCTTTGTGCCTTCAGCATCCCTTTGCCTTCGGCATCCTTTTGCCTAGCCATATTGCCTTGCGATATGCAAGCTTTGTGCTTTCAGCATCCCTTTGCCTTCGGCACCCTCATGCTTAGCCACATTACCTTGCGACATGCAAGCTTTGTGCATTCGGCATCCCTTCGCCTTCAAAGCACCCCCGTGCCTAGCCACATCGTCTTGTGACATGCAAGCTTTGTGCCTTCAGAATCCCTTTGCCTTCGGCACCCTAGTGCCTAGCCACATTGCCTTGCAACATGCAAGCTTTGTGCATTCGACATCCCTTCGCCTTCAAAGCACCCCCTTGCCTAGCCACATTGCCTTGCGACATGCAAGCTTTGTGCATTCAACATCCCTTCGCCTTCGACACCCCCGTGCCTAGCCACATTGCCTTGCGACATGCAAGCTTTGTGCATTCAGCATCCCTTCACCTTCAGTACCCCCATGCCTAGCCACATTTCCTTTGGCACTCCCGCCCTTCGGTGTACTATGATGCCCTTCGGCACCTTTGCATAACAAAATGGGGACTTGCAAACCACTTGGCTCTTTGTTGCAAGTTCCCTCCCTCCAATGTCCTTCTTACTCGGGGACTTGGGGGACTATAGGTAGTGCACTATACAGCTCGGAAGACGAACTGTGGTGTTGCTTGGCCAATGCACTTAAAATTACAAGTCCCCAATCAAGAAGCACCTTCTTACTCGCGAACTTGGAGGACTACTGTTAGTACTATAACTGATCGAGCAACTAGCTAGACTAGATTATCTGCGTGCCATGCTTTGAGAGGTCATCACCTTAGTCAAAGAAGCATTACCACAAGTCACAACTCTATATCAAATAGTTTAAGAGGAGTCCCACATCGGAAAACTACAAGAAGTGAAGATTCCCCCTTACCTATAAAAGAAGACTACTCTTCACTTAGAAAAGGGTCTTGGATCTAGACCCTTGGGCCTTGGACTCTCTCTTCTGGATCCCAAGACTGGGCCGAGCTTCTCACTTGTTATCTTTATATTTGGGTCCAACCCCTTGTACAAATGTAAACAAATATTATCATAATGAGAACATCCTTCTCCGTGGACGTAGCTCATTCATTAAGGGTGAACCACGTATATCGTATATTTATTGGTTGTCCAAATCTTCACACACATGTTGAAGGTCCTCATCTTCAACCATCATTCACCATTCCACAAGTATCTAAGTTGACCTCCCAAAAAGAGCATCAACAAGTTGCAAAAAAATTAGGAAGAGGTGGTATTTTTCATAAAAAATTATAAAAATGGTGGCATTTAGAGCTATTTCCCTTAATTATTTATGGCAATAAATGACCTGTAGTAGTTATCGTTTATGTTGAGAATAGGGGTTTCTTATGCATCTTGAGTTGCGTCTCAGCTCACCACCCATGCAAATATCTTATGGAACTCAGGTGGCCAAGACAGATTTATCTATACAGATCAGAAACTGAAATACCTTATATTGTCTTTTGGAACTGACACATACTGGAGTCAAACTGCAAATTTTGTTTGAAGTACTTGCTTTACCTTTCTGTGACCACTGAATTAGAAAAAAAATGTGGAAGTTCCTATTTGCAAATGGTCCGATGTAAGATATATATGCATGGTTTATGGCCAGTACATCCAAAGCAATTTTAAGGAAGTATTAACTCTCTTGGCCTTTAACATCTATGGCCAATTCAGACTTTACCCTTTTACCCTCACACTCTCCTTCCCCCAGTTCTTTCATCAAATTACCAATGATACTTGAGAATTTTACTTTCTAAGTTCTGTTGAAATCTTATTGGACATATTTTCTGATTCTTGTTTAAATGTAGGCTACTACACCAGAGTACAAAGCTTATGAAGAGCAAGTTCTCAGCAATTGCTCAAGATTTTGCACATAAAAGAATCTTTGTTTTTGAGACAAGATCTTAAATATATATATATATATATATATATATACAGTTATTCTCTTATCCAGATATCCACACGTTTTTATCATGCGGGTGCTATTGTAAACAGGCAAGAAAGCAGGGAGGGGTAGTATAAAACATGACATCCACATAATAATAACGTTTGGATGTCCACATAGGAGAATTTCTGTATGTGTATATAGCTTCAGAGAGAGATAACAGCTTCATTCATTTCCTTTTGTTCACCTAAGCTAGAATTTTGCTTTATATAATGTTCTCTTGTTAGGACATAGGTCTATAATTTACTTCCAGCATTCTAATAGCTAAAAATTGGAAAGAAAAAAAAAATGTCGTCTTTTGTTGAGAAGGGCTACGAACTTGTCTTTGGCGGAACTGAGAACCATTTAGTTTTGGTGAAGCTTCTGGGTTTCAAAAATTTGTTTGTGCAATCATCTAAGTCTACCACTTAGTTGTGCTTTATAGTTAGAGAAATTTTGAAACTACCAATCTGAGTTGTTGACTCCATGTAATAGTGTACCATATAGTTTTTCTATCATGAAAGAGGCAGTGACAGCACTGTCTGTTTGTTAAAACCTCATTTTCCGAGGTATTGACGGCTCCAGGGTCGAAAAGGTGTTAGAAGCTGTTCACATTGCAGCCAACAAGAACACTGTTCCTAGAGATATGTCTACCATGGTTCCTAGCGGCATCAGGATTGGTAAAGGCTTCTGATAATTTTGGTTCTTCTTACACTCTTTTTCTTTCACAAAATTTCAGTAACCTTACTTGGTGATTTTTCTGAAACTTCGGAACCTCGACTTTTACTTCTAGGGGATTTGTTAAGGAGGATTTTGCTAAAGTTGCAGATTTTTTTTATGCTGCTATGAAGTTGGCGGTGAAGATCAAGGGGGAAGCCCAAAGTTCCTAAACTATTTGATATCATAAATTTCATTCTCACCAAGCCTTTGTTTGTCCAGTTGTCATTCATATACAAGTGGTATCTAATAGTTGGCTGTTGATAATCCCGGTGTTTGGATGGGCTAATGTGGAACTGCGCATTGCCTTCATTTCTGGATACCAGGAACAAAGTTGAAGGACTTTGTGGCCGCATTGCCGCCTCTCACTTCCAATCTGTAATTGCAAAGCTCTGCCATGACGTCGAGGAGTATGCTAAGCAATTTCCCACAATTGGGTTTGAGAAGGAATCCTTGAAGTACAAGAACTGAAGAACAAATCATGTTGTGTTAGGTATGTGTTCACCCGTTTTGATTTAATCCTGTGATTGTTGGGTAAAGTTCCCCCTTAACTTGAGAATCATTCATGGTTAACAAATCAACTTTCTTTTGTGTATGAGTGTGCCACTGCTAGTGGTTAAAACCCTAGCAGACTTCTAAAAAATAGGTAACTTGCGCCCCAAGTTACTGATTCTAAACAAGTAATTGTGAATTTGGATGATGAATATCTCTCAAGTAAGTTCTTTTCTTGCCTCAGACTGGTGAGGACTTCACAATTTTTCACAGTACAAAACTGGTAGTTCTGACGAATAAATATTTAAAAGAGAGCAAAGCTGTTTATGCAGAACGCCTATTATAGATCTTAAAAGAGGACTGCCAAGTTCGAGAAAAACAACAAAATGTTGGACTTGATTTCGGCTGGATAGCTGCCTCTAAGGTGGGCTAGACTGGATATGTTTATGCTGGATTGTATCGTCACCCCTTCAACCGAGGTTTCATTGGAAATCGATACCAATGTTTGAACTTGGCAGAGCTTCAATCTATTTCAAGCCCTAGAAGGCTTGTCGGATGGGCGAGAATTGAGGCCTCTTGATGCAGGACGGGGCCGTATGGTGGATTAATGATTACCGAGTGAAGCTATACTATAGTACTTGTTCGCTTTCGATCAATACCTTTTTGTAAATTAGTTGAGGTTTTCATATTGTAAAAACCCAGATTCTGCTTTGACTTGGCTTGTGCTAAATCAAATTTGTAATTAGAGAAATCTCGCTTTGTGAAATTGTTTCTTTGAATCGAACTAAAGTTGGTGACTTGAGTTCTGGCTGATCTATCTTTTGCGGATCAAAGAGTTTGGTTGCTTTAGAATATGAAGGCTTTTGAGTTCAACTGATCTTGTTTTGAATTTGTCAATATGACTTTGAGAGTTTGTGTCTTGGTTGATTTTTTGGCAGTCTTCACCTTGTTCACCCCTTCTTATATTTATAGAGAATTTGAATGAGGTTTTTAATATCTAGGGGCATAAAAAGAAATTTTCCCTTTCTAACACAGAGAAGTTATTAATCTAGCAGAAAAAGAACAATCAATAGTTAGTTCCTATGATGGTCTTTTTGCTTTTTCTAAAAGAAACCAACTCTCTTGTTCTCTATTTATTCTTTTGCAAAAACACAACCCGCCATGATGGTCCATTTGCTTTTTCTGGTGAACAACTATCCTACTTCCTACTTATCTCTTGCAAATATAACTTGCTTTGGTGCAGAGCTTTTTTGCACATAGAAAGGGGATTTGATCTTCTTTTCCTGGTTTTTAAAATGGAGAAGGTTTTCATTAATTGCCTTAGTTGAGAATTTTGACTTTTCAAAGTCAGAAAGTCATGTGGGTTTTTTTTGAGAAAAGATCTTTCAAGAAAAAGAATCTGTTGACTTGTACTTCGGGGTTTGAGATCAGATGGTGAGAGTTTAGAAGCTGAGCCTTTGAACCAAAGTTTGGTGTGTCAAATTTAATTGCTAATAATTGTAATTAATTTTTTGACCATGGTAATATTTGTAACCTGCCCAAAAAAATGGTCTGGGCCATTTTAGCATTTTGGGTTGATTCCCAATTCCAATAGATACAAAGCCCAATCAGTTTTTGTTATTATAGGCCATTTAACCAAATGGGCTGGCATGCAGAATTTTGGCCCAAAAAGTATGAGATTACCTTATAATACTATTCAAGTCATATATATTTGCAGATTACGCTTTGTGCTTTAATTCAAGCAACTAACTTGAAACATTGAGGCACAACTTTGCACTTTAATTGAAGCAAATCCACAGGCATGTCTTGTGTTTTAATTTATCTTTGTGGAACAGGCACGGTAAGCAGTCATCAACGGACTTTTCTTGGTTGAGAAAGTAGAAGGATCGTATGTCAAGATGAAGTTAGAGCTGTACTATATTTAAATTCAGCAAACCTTGATTCGGATCCTGGTGAATGTATATAGATGTATTAGTTGAAACTTTGTAATGCAATAAACTTGCGTTGATTTAATCTTCTCCACACCCCCCCCCCACCCAAAAAAAAAAAAAACACTATCACCATGAGGTGATCTCACACCCAAAAGATGATAATCAACTAAAGTACACAAGTTTTACAGATAATGAACTGTTTCGTTAACTTCATTTTAACATTATCAAAAGTGTCTTGGTTAAATGGCCTAACTCACGTCTATATTTTTAAATTTATGAATCTTAAAAGTGTATAATGCAAGTCAAAAGATCCTTAGTTCAGTTATATTTCCAATGAGACTGCCTAAACTATGAAAAGCAAAAACACATATCATATACATTTGAACAATAACAATTTCAAAGAATAAATCTGAAATGTTGGTTTAGCTACTAGCAGTTAAAATGAGTATAGAATATATAATGCAACTCTGGGAGGTTCCTCTTGTTTCAAACATAAAAGATTCATCAATTTCTTTTCTTGGTTAGTCCAACACCGTATTCATAAGCTCTTACCACTAAACTATGGACCATTGACACAATTCCCATTCTAATTAAAGTGTGCCCAATTAAAAACTTTTCAATCAGAATCTGAATTTACGATGCAACTTCCATTAGTTTTTAATTATGGTGTGCCATTTTTCCACGTAAAAAAACAAAATGAAGCATATCTTAAACCTCAAGTGCACAAAATGAAGGATATAGAAAAGTGAAATTTAGTGAGAAACCCAAAAGAAACAAGCAGCTTTCAAAAATACCCAAAACATTTTCAAATTGGCATGAAAGCCCCTTATCTTAAATGACAAAGACATGCAAGCCCTAGGTGTCTCTCCTCCACAAAAGATGAAAGCAACATTTAAAGTCCTTATCTTTTTCAGCAACAGCAGTGAACAGTGCCAGCAAGCGATGCAGAACAACAGTGTAGCAGCCCATATTTTTAAGACTTTGTTTGTTTGTGCATGTGAATCTGAAATCGTCATGTGAATTCGTTGGATTGTATAGAGTGTACATGTGAAGTGCATATGAAAGGTATAAGAGAGTTCAGAGAGGATATCATATAAGGAGGCTTCTCCTCTCATCCTTAGCAAAAGAATAGAGGTCGGTGAAAATGGTATATATAGTTTGTAAATCCGAAGAAAAAAGTACAACATCAGAGAAGAAAAAATCTCAGTACTTCCTCCTTCAGTTTTCAATCAATAAAACTCTATTTGTTCATATACTTTCTCTTATCCACATATTATACTTACTTACTCCGACCACTGTTAATACCGTCGACCACTATTAATATCTCTGACTATTGTTAATACTCGGTAATAACAATAATCCAGCAACATAAGCAATTAAGTAAGTCTTTTTCTTTTTTATTTTGGGTTTCTTAGTAGACTTCTTGTCCAAAACATGGACACACTTTTCATAATTATGTTATTATTTTGCTAAACTAACGATCAATACTTTGTTTGAGCACTTAGTCATATTTGATATTTGCCATAACAATAATTGGATGTCTGTCAGGGAACTTTTGAGTTCTGCTCCATAGCCCTTTAAGTTGGCATCTTCGCAATTCCATGTTCTAGTTTCATGTTCTAGGCATAGTAACTGGTTGTTATTTTGGCTTTTAGAAAACCTTGACTGGGACCCGCTTCAAAAATGGTATCAGAGCTTTAGTTTAGTACCTTAATAATATAATTATACGAGTAAAGTACTTTGAGGATAAAAGTCAATCAAAACAACGGAAACCAACGTTTTACAACCTATTAAAATTTTGTTAATTACAAGAATCACCAATTAAGAACAATAAACCCTTTGCATGTTTGGCCATTGGTGAACCTATTAGAATAAAAGAAAGGTTACAAGACTTAAAGAAACAAAAAACAGAATACCAAAACAAAATTAGGAATCTAGAAGAATTTATAAAATCATCAAAAGTAGATAATTATCCTTGAAGAAAACTAGAAGTACAAAATAGTATAACAAGAAATCAATATCATTTATAAGTTCGTAAAGAATCCATAGAAGCTTTCCAGGAGCATTTAGGCATCTTAAAAGAAAAAGGTAGACTTAGATAAATTTTAATTATATGATAGAATACCTTAATTTAGAAATCAATGAACAATAAAAGAAAAAAATAACTTTAGATAATAACACATTAGTTTGTTATTTTTCACAAAAAGAACACAAATATATATTGCATAGCAGTAACAGTCCCTTAGAAAATAGTATTATTGACCTTTTAATTAGTCAAGCAGAAAGTGTAAAATTTGAACATAACAAAATTAATAGGATAATTCAACAGTTATTAGAATATCTTCATAAAAATTCCTTAAAAACAATTCGACAAAACTTAGACTATATAACATCTCAATTAGAAAATAATAATAGGAATATCCAAAGATTTCTTAGTAAGAAAGAAATAAAAGAACTCATAGATCTTATAGATAGTAAACCAAAACAAATAAAACTCCAGTCATTAGAAATTATTGAGCCGTTTTCACTTTGAGGGGGGAGGAGGCCCTTGTTTTTCCTCTCCTCTCCCCTCTTTCTCTTCCTCCCTCTCTTCTTCAGAGACAAATGGTTTTCTCTCATAGGCGATTGTGATTTGTTCTGATTTTCCTCCAACCATCATAGGCGATTGCGTCTCAGCGTTGGATCTCTACCTGCGTTTTGACGTCGGATCTCTACCACCATCTTTTTTGATGTTTCTTTATGTTCGGAATAAGTCACAGAGACTCTGTAGGTTCTCTGTGAGTTTTCATCTCTCCTTTTGTGAGAGCTTTTCACCTCTCCTTTGGGAGAGCTTTTTATCTCTCCTTTGTGAGAGTTTTATTTGTATTGTTATGGCTTGGTTTTTTCAAGCTTTGTCTATTTTTGATTATTCTGAGTTTGCAATCTTGGTTGGGATGCCTATGCTAGAGTTTATTCGATCCTGCATGATCGTTAGTGGAGGCGCACTAGATTGTCTTAATTTTGTTGTTCGACCGCTCCGTTATTGTAATCACCCTTTGTGGTTAGTTTGTTTTGGCCCCTTTTGGCTAATGACTTTTTTGGCTGAATTATGAATGCAATCCTAGAATTTCTCAAAAATAAAAAAATAAAAAAAATTATTGAGCAATTAAAATTAGAAGTGCAAAAAATAAAATTAGTGCAAAAAAACATTAACTGAACAAGTAGAGAAGTTACATAGTTAGATAGACTTTTAGTTTCATGACATATTCTAAAATTAATAATAAATATATCAAAGCATTAGAAGAAGTTGGTCAACTAGATAAGGAACCAGTAGGTCTTATAGACTTTACAACATCTGTAGTAAGTACTAATATTCCTATTAGACAAAATAATTTAATTATCCAATTAATTTTAAATTTAGCTAAAAAAGTAGATTAATTAGAAGAACAAATGACATAAATTAATCAAGTAGTACACAATACGACTTCTACACTACCCAAAGACTTAGTTGACAAATTAGAAAATTTAACCTTAGGAAATAATCCTCATAGAAGAAAAGATAGAATAAATCCATTTGATAATACTAAATGGAACTCTTTAGAAGAAAAGGAAAAGAAATAGTTATAACAGAAGATAGATACCCTAATGAACAAGAAGCACAAGAATTTCTTAGAAAAGGCTTTGAAAAATCTCAGAAAAATAAATATAATTTATATCAATTAGGAAGATTTGAAAATAGGCATAGTATTGTAAGTAGCATCAGTCAATATTAAGTAAGCTGTATAGATAAAGAAGTAACTCTTAATTTACTTAGTAACACAACAATAGAACACCTTAAAAAATCACACTATCAACAAATTCATATAGGAACAATTATGATAGGAATAGCTAGACTCACTAGAGCACAAGTAGGAACTAAAGCACTAGTATACATATATGATGACAGATGGGATAACCATCAGCAAGCAGCTATAACCATAGTAGAAGTAGATCTGAGCACAAACTTAGCAGTCATAGGATGTATTCCCAATTATGTCATGAATATTAGAGAATTTAGTAAGCATATAAAAATTAGCATAAGAACAAAAAATTATAATATGAAATGTGAGTACAAAAATTTAAAAATCAGTCTTATGTATGTAGGAAAATTTTCAAATAGTTATAATTACAAATTTAATGTAGAATTTCAAAATTTAGTACAAACTTTTGGTAGTAAACATGTTAATATGATAGAGGCAAAACCGGTAGATAATAGTTTTTTAGAAGGAACAGAATGGATTTTACCCAACCTACAAGTAACAAAAAATAAACAACCTGATAAAGCACAAATTTTTGAAAATTGTATAGGTGAAGCAGTAGTAAGATTTACTAATTATAAACAAATAAATGACATAGAAGATTTAGAAGAAGAAATACATATGGCATTTGATAATTTAGAAATAAACATGATTGAGTCTAATTTTGATAATATGGTCGATAAACTCATAGATGACATAGATAATTTAGATGAAGAAGAATATATAGAAAAACACAAAACTTATGATTTAGGATTACATAGATTATCATATAAAGAAATGAAAGATTTAATTTTAAATATAGGATTAGAACATATTTTAGGAGAAAAAGAATATCAAAATATGTTAATTGAAGTAGAATGCATGCCAATAGAAGATAAGTATAGTTCACTGGACCATTTGTAGCCCCTGCAAGTAGAACACATCAACAAAATCTTAGGCAAACTAATGAACCATATAGAGAAAATAATGAAGAAACCGGTAGAAATGCTTTCCAACAAGAAGCATTTGAAATAAGAAAAAATAGAATCCCTTATAAAGGAATTGAACAAATTAGTTTAGCAAGAAATATATTAAATTTAGATCACGTAGACCCACAGGATTGGGAAAAAACTATAGAAAGATGGGAAAAAGGTTGTGTACATGCAACATTAATGTTAGATTTTAGTAATAATAAACACATGTTAGATTACTTTGAGCATACTTTAGATGGAATGGTTTTTGATTATTTTCAAGCATGGAAAACTAAAAATCCAAGAGAATATCAAGCAGCAAAAGAAATATTTAATATAGATGCTTTTGTTAAATTAACTAAATATGAATTTTTAGATCATAACAGATTAGATGGTAGAAATGAACAAGAACAAATTAGAGCCATAAGAAATTTAGGACAACTACAAATTTGTGATTTACAATATATTAGTGAATATACTTAAGACTTTTTCAAGTATTTAGGAAGAACATGTAGAATTGATTGTCTTAATCAAGCGTGATTGATCTGCCACGACTGCGTACTTGACCTAGCCTTTGCCCTCGGGCATAGGTCCAATGAGGTCAAGTCCCCACTGGGCGAATGGCCAAGGACTGACCATGGCTGTTAAAGGTTCAGCTGGGAGTTGCGGGATATTGGCAAACCGCGACACTTGTCGCACTTCTGGGTGAAGGCTTGGGCATCGGTGTGAAGTGAGGGCCAGAAGTATCCTTGCCTAATGGCCTTATGCGCAAGGGAGCGGGCGCCTGAATGACGCCACAGATGCCTTCGTGAATTTCCCGGAGGACATAGTGGCCTTCCTCTGGGGTCGCATCGAAGGTAGGGTGCTGAATCCGCGCTATACAGGCGCCATTAATGATCGTATCGGGCGGAGCGATAGCGAACACGCCGCGCCTCAGCAGGGTCGCGGGTAGCGTCCGGTTCTGCAAAAATTGGAGGATGGGGTCCATCCATGTTGGGCTGTGGTCGATGGCACAGATGAGTGGTGTCCGTGTGCTTGGCTGATCTAAGATTTCCATGTGGATATTACGGCCAAGACCTTGTTCTATGGCTGAGGCTAGTCTAGCTAGGGCATCGGCATGGCTATTCTCCGAGCGTGGTACCTGGTTTATGAAATAAGCGTTGAAGGTTGCAAGCAAATGGCGGGTATGTTGGAGGTAGGCTGCCATAAACATGTCCTTGGCAGTGAAGTCCTGGTTGACTTGGTGGACAACGAGCTGTGAGTCGCTGAAAATCTGAATTTGCCTAGCGCCCATCTCCTTGGCTAACCGGAGGCCAGCTAAGAGTGCTTCGTATTCGGCCTCATTGTTGGAGGCGTGGAATTGGAAGCGAAGGGCGTACTCCAGGACAACTTTGTCGGAGAGATGAGAACAAGGCCGACTCCGCATCCCGGGCGTTGGAAGAACCATCCACATACAAAGTCCATAAGGGCTGTGTTATGTCTAGGCGCCGTTGCTAGCGACGTGGACCGGGCTCGGTAGGAGTGGGCTCCATCGTAATCTATGGACTCGCCACGGCATGGGTTCGGTGAATTCGGATATAAAGTCACCATGCCGCCCTTCGTGGTGGCGGGGTTTGTAGTGGATATCGAATTCGCCAAGCTCAATGGCCCACTTGACTAGTCTCCCAAAGTCTCCGGCTTCTGCAATACTTGCCGAAGTGGTTGATTGGTTAAGACATGAATGGTATGAGCACGAAAGTACGGCGAGGCGCCGAGCCGAGACTACAGGCGAATGCCAATTTCTCGATGTCCGCGAACCTCGGCATCTTGTAACGCTTTGGCGACGTAATGCATCGGGTGCTCGGACCGTTCTTAGTCCGATGAGCACAGAACTGACCGAGCCGAGACGGAGAGATAGATCATGAGGTGTCTCCGTGTTCGTGTTGACAATAAAGGGCTCGGCCCATATACGCCTTCAGCTCTGAAAGCTTTGTCGCACTCAGCGGTCCAGGTAATACTCCGCTTGCTACCCTTAAGTGCCTTGAAGAAGGGGGCGCAGCGATCAGTGGCTTTGGAGATGAATCGTCAGGGCTGCGACTTGCCCGGTAAGGCTCTGGATGTCCTTGATCGTCTTGGGTATGGCCATGTCTAATATGGCCTTGATCTTTTCTGGATTGGCCTCAATACCCCTCTGGCTGATCATGAAGCCAAGGAATTTGCCTGAAGCCACCCCAAATGCACACTTGGTGGGGTTGAGCCTCATCCTATACTGCTTCAGAATGGTGAACATGGCTGAGAGGTTGGGGATGTGCTGGTCAGTAGTGCGACTCTTGACGAGCATGTCATCGACATAAACCTCCATGGTGTTGCCAATCAGGGGAGCGAAGATGCCGTTCACCAGACGCTGATATGTGGCCCCGGCATTCTTGAGGCCGAAGGGCATGACCTTATAGCAGTAAAGGCCACGATCCGTGATGAAGGAGGTATGTGCCTGGTCCTCAGGATGCATGAAAATCTGGTTGTACCCCGAGTAAGCATCCATGAAGCTGAGAAGGGCGTGGCCCGTGGCATCAACTAACCGGTCGATGCGGGTAGGGGAAGCTATCCTTCGGCAGGCTCGATTGAGGTTGGTGTAGTCTACACACATGCGCCAGCCCTTCGTACCCTTTCGGACCATCACCACATTGGCCAGCCAGGTGGGATAGTCCACCTCCTTGATAAATCCAATGCTAGTTAGCTTGTCCACCTCTGCCCTCATGGCCTCGTATCGCTCGGGTCATAAGCACGACGCTCGCCGAACGGGTCGAACGCAGATTAATCTTGCCGGTGGGATATGATCTTAGGTGATATGCCGGCATGCCATTGTACGACCGCCGAAGACCTCGCATTAAGCGGCGAAGGCGACAAGATCGTAACGAAGCTCCTGTGAGAGAGAGGTGCTAATCCCGACTGTCGGTCCGGATGTTTTCATTAAGAGTAACCACTCAAGATCTTCCAGTGTTCGGCCTGTGGGGTAACAGATTCCTCCTAGGGTCCTCGGCCGCTCGGTGCCGCCTTGAACCGTGTTGGAGCTCGGGTTATCATGAGGGCCTCACCCGATGTTGGCGGGTGGTGAACCCTTCGCCGGCGTAGCAGCCGGGCGCAAGTTGGTCTCCACGCACCGTGCTGTGCCATGAGGTGTAGGAAACTTGAGCAGCAGCATATGGGTGGAGATGAAGACCTTCATTTGGGCCATGGCGGGGCGGCCGAGGATGACATTGTAGGTGTGGGGCAGTCGATAATGAGGAAGGGAGTGGTGATTGTCCTCACTGGGGTGCCAATCCGATAGAAATGGGAGATGAATGCTTCCAATGGGCTGGACCACCTCACCAGAGAAGCTCACTAGGGGTGTGATGCTTCGGTCGAGCAGTGAGATGGGACCGAGCTCGTTGAAGGCCTCAAGAAACATCACACCGACCGAACCGCCAAAGTGTCCACGTGATACGCCCACATCAAAGTTAGAAATGTCGGAGCGGATAATGATTGGGTTATCGTGGGGGAGGATAACATCGCGCTCTTCCTCCTCACGAAGGTAATGGGAGCCCACCTGATTTGTGCGTCTTCGCAAGCGTCCCTACTCTGGCCAAGACCAGTGCGCATAGGTGGAGCGGACATAATGTTTGATGGAGTTGTTGGAGGTTCCAGCCAGGGTGGGACCACCACTGATAGTTGAGATCATGTTGATCTGACGTTGGTGAGGGTTAGGTGGGGGTGGGAGATTGCTCACGTACTTATCCAGTTTCCCATCGCGAATAAGTCCTTCGATGATGTTGCGCAAGGCAACACAAGATTCGGTGTCGTGTCCACCGAACTGATGAAAGCGACAGAAGACACCCGTGTTGGGCATGGGCTTGCTGCCTGGTCTCCGGGAGGCTTGGGTATTATAGGTGCCTCGTGCACCAGGACATTTTCGTAGGTGGTGTTCAGGGTGGTGAAGACCTCGAACCGGGCTTGGGTGAGAAGGGAAGTGGAGCCCGATCGCCTGCCCCGCGGGTTAACCCTGGAGTGGTGGTTGTTATGTCCGCCTGCCTGCTATTGTTGAAGGTATCTGGTAGTTATCCTTCCGCTTAGTGCCGGGTACCACGGTACTTGGGGCGGGAGTAGAATGTTGAGGCGGGCTGAGGTGGGTCTTGAAGCGGGTTGGGGATCGTGAAAGGATGATGTGCCGGGTGGCCGGGCCACGCTTTGAGTTGAAATACTCACCTTGGCGTGCACCGCGGCCTGCTTCATTAATTCAAGACACGTGTTCCAAGGGTTGCTTGTGGACAAGGTATCGAAAGTTAGACTCTCGGAGGCCACTCTTGAAAGCACCAAGACGGCACGATCATCGGTCTCGGGCAGCGGGCGTTTCGTGGTGAACTCGCGATACTCCTCGAAGAGGCTCATCCTCACCGCTAAGCATGTACAGTGTCGTCCGCAGAGTAGAGGCGATCACCGATCATGAAATGGTCCAGAAAGCCCGCTTCATCACAAACGTATTGATGGTGCGGGGCTTAGCTCAGAGAACCAATTCGTGGCCGCACCACCGAGGGTAGATGGGAAGAGGAGGCACATGCCCTCGTCCGTTAAGCCCTTGCATCCCATGGCGGTGGAAAGAATGTATGTGGGTGAGGGATCCTCCGTGCAGTGTAGAAGGCGGCGGAGGGGCTGGATTTCCTTCTCCTGGTGGAAATTAAGGATGCGCTTCGGTAAAGGGCCCAGTCGTGGCTTTGCCCAGAGGGGTAGGTGGTTGCGCTGCTGCTCATTCTCCAGCGTCGGACCTTCTCAAAGAGAAGTCTCATTGTCAGTCGGCATGAGGGAGAGTCTCGGTTGCTGGAGGTCCGTGTGTGTGTGGCCAGGAGCTAGATAAGGGTCAGTCCATCGAACTCCTCGGTGTGATAAGGCTCGCGCTCTTCTGAGTAATCATGCTCCCAATCATCCGAGTCCCCCATACCCTCTCCAGTAGGCACATGGATTGGTTTTGGTGGTGGGCCTAGGTGTGTGACCTTTGGGTCTTGGAGATTGACGGGGATAAGAAGGGGTCCCGTCTGACGGTCCAGGATACGGTCTCTGCAATCCTGTAGACCTTCGTTGGTTCATGAGGCCGGTTCCTCGGCGGGGAGATACGGAGAAGGCGCGACTTGGTCGTCTCCGGATGGAGGGGGTCCTTACCCTTGCTGGGCCTAGGCTGGATTGGGGGCCATGGTGGGAATGCTCACTGGTTTGGCTGTGTGCGCTGTGCCTCGGTAAGGCTGTACTGGGAGCCCAGGCCTGGTTCCGTTCCCAGTTTTGCTTCAGGATGCAGTAGTCGTGTTCCAGTTCAACATTCCCGGAGTGAAGATGGTCACATTTCTCGGACATCTTGACGATATCTTGGCGCGGAGGAGTTCCACCTCGGCCCGGAGGTTGACCTCTGCGATGGTCCCTCTCGAGAGGTACCTTCCTGAGGGATACTGCGCTGGGCATCGCGGCTATCCTCGTTAGGCATGGCTGAGTGTGGAGTGAAGAAGAGGCGACGGGGCCGGATAGGTGAAGGAGCCAGCTGGGCTGGTAGAGAAAAATGGGTTTTAAGTATTGGTTTCCCACAGACGGCGCCAAACTGTTGATGCTCTTTTTCGAGAGGGTCAACTTAGAGATAGGGGGTTGTCCTTAGCAAGAGAAGGGCCTGGGCCTTCGGTAGAGGGCTAGCCTGCAAAGACAAACATAGGAGAAGCAATCGTTAAGCTTCGGACACCGGTGTGGTGCCGGCCGAAGGCTCTCCGATGCCTGAGTCAGCTAGGGTGAGTGACTATTGCAAAGTAGCAGTAATAGTAAGAGAGAGAAGTTACCCTTTTTCTTGGTTACTGTTCCCATTTATAGGGAAGTAAAAGTAGGAGGTTTGCACAAAGTTCCGATGTGGGACTTTGTGCAAGTTGCTGTGATGATGACACGTGTCTCCTGTGTTTTAGGTTTGGCAGTTGAGCTTCGGCAGGTGGTTGTCCCTTCGGAAGAGCATCTCCCTTTGGCAGGGAGGAAGACATGTCTACCTTGGTGTTCAATCACGCTTGGTTAATTATGGTGTAAACAGGAATATCCAAAGATTTCTTAGTAAGAAAGAAATAAAAGAACTCATAGATCTTATAGATAGTAAACCAAAACAAATAAAACTCCAGTCATTAGAAATTATTGAGCCGTTTTCACTTTGAGGGGGGAGGAGGCCCTTGTTCTTCCTCTCCTCTCCCCTCTTTCTCTTCCTCCCTCTCTTCTCCAGAGACAAATGGTTTTCTCTCATAGGCGATTGTGATTTGTTCTGATTTTCCTCCAACCATCATAGGCGATTGCGTCTCAGCGTTGGATCTCTACCTGCGTTTTGACGTCGGATCTCTACCACCATCTTTTTTGATGTTTCTTTATGTTCGGAATAAGTCACAGAGACTCTGTAGGTTCTCTGTGAGTTTTCATCTCTCCTTTTGTGAGAGCTTTTCACCTCTCCTTTGGGAGAGCTTTTTATCTCTCCTTTGTGAGAGTTTTATTTGTATTGTTATGGCTTGGTTTTTTAAGCTTTGTCTATTTTTTATTATTCTGAGTTTGCAATCTTGGTTGGGATGCCTATGCTAGAGTTTATTCGATCCTGCATGATCGTTAGTGGAGGCGCACTAGATTGTCTTAATTTTGTTGTTCGACCGCTCCGTTATTGTAATCACCCTTTGTGGTTAGTTTGTTTTGGCCCCTTTTGGCTAATGACTTTTTTGGCTGAATTATGAATGCAATCCTAGAATTTCTCAAAAATAAAAAAATAAAAAAAATTATTGAGCAATTAAAATTAGAAGTGCAAAAAATAAAATTAGTGCAAAAAAACATTAACTGAACAAGTAGAGAAGTTACATAGTTAGATAGACTTTTAGTTTCATGACATATTCTAAAATTAATAATAAATATATCAAAGCATTAGAAGAAGTTGGTCAACTAGATAAGGAACCAGTAGGTCTTATAGACTTTACAACATCTGTAGTAAGTACTAATATTCCTATTAGACAAAATAATTTAATTATCCAATTAATTTTAAATTTAGCTAAAAAAGTAGATTAATTAGAAGAACAAATGACATAAATTAATCAAGTAGTACACAATACGACTTCTACACTACCCAAAGACTTAGTTGACAAATTAGAAAATTTAACCTTAGGAAATAATCCTCATAGAAGAAAAGATAGAATAAATCCATTTGATAATACTAAATGGAACTCTTTAGAAGAAAAGGAAAAGAAATAGTTATAACAGAAGATAGATACCCTAATGAACAAGAAGCACAAGAATTTCTTAGAAAAGGCTTTGAAAAATCTCAGAAAAATAAATATAATTTATATCAATTAGGAAGATTTGAAAATAGGCATAGTATTGTAAGTAGCATCAGTCAATATTAAGTAAGCTGTATAGATAAAGAAGTAACTCTTAATTTACTTAGTAACACAACAATAGAACACCTTAAAAAATCACACTATCAACAAATTCATATAGGAACAATTATGATAGGAATAGCTAGACTCACTAGAGCACAAGTAGGAACTAAAGCACTAGTATACATATATGATGACAGATGGAATAACCATCAGCAAGCAGCTATAACCATAGTAGAAGTAGATCTGAGCACAAACTTAGCAGTCATAGGATGTATTCCCAATTATGTCATGAATATTAGAGAATTTAGTAAGCATATAAAAATTAGCATAAGAACAAAAAATTATAATATGAAATGTGAGTACAAAAATTTAAAAATCAGTCTTATGTATGTAGGAAAATTTTCAAATAGTTATAATTACAAATTTAATGTAGAATTTCAAAATTTAGTACAAACTTTTGGTAGTAAACATGTTAATATGATAGAGGCAAAACCGGTAGATAATAGTTTTTTAGAAGGAACAGAATGGATTTTACCCAACCTACAAGTAACAAAAAATAAACAACCTGATAAAGCACAAATTTTTGAAAATTGTATAGGTGAAGCAGTAGTAAGATTTACTAATTATAAACAAATAAATGACATAGAAGATTTAGAAGAAGAAATACATATGGCATTTGATAATTTAGAAATAAACATGATTGAGTCTAATTTTGATAATATGGTCGATAAACTCATAGATGACATAGATAATTTAGATGAAGAAGAATATATAGAAAAACACAAAACTTATGATTTAGGATTACATAGATTATCATATAAAGAAATGAAAGAATATAGGATTAGAACATATTTTAGGAGAAAAAGAATATCAAAATATGTTAATTGAAGTAGAAAGAATGCATGCCAATAAAAGATAAGTATAGTTCACCTAGACCATTTGTAGCCCCTGCAAGTAGAACACATCAACAAAATCTTAGGCAAACTAATGAACCATATAGAGAAAATAATGAAGAAACCGGTAGAAATGCTTTCCAACAAGAAGCATTTGAAATAAGAAAAAATAGAATCCCTTATAAAGGAATTGAACAAATTAGTTTAGCAAGAAATATATTAAATTTAGATCACGTAGACCCACAGGATTGGGAAAAAACTATAGAAAGATGGGAAAAAGGTTGTGTACATGCAACATTAATGTTAGATTTTAGTAATAATAAACACATGTTAGATTACTTTGAGCATACTTTAGATGGAATGGTTTTTGATTATTTTCAAGCATGGAAAACTAAAAATCCAAGAGAATATCAAGCAGCAAAAGAAATGTTTAATATAGATGCTTTTGTTAAATTAACTAAATATGAATTTTTAGATCATAACAGATTAGATGGTAGAAATGAACAAGAACAAATTAGAGCCATAAGAAATTTAGGACAACTACAAATTTGTGATTTACAATATATTAGTGAATATACTTAAGACTTTTTCAAGTATTTAGGAAGAACATGTAGAATTGATTGTCTTAATCTGTTAGATACTTACATGACAAAAATTAAAGGACCAATAGGAAAAAGAATTTGGAATGAATGGTAGAAACACCCTAGGAAACTAGATGTATCCATAGGAGCAAGAATACAACATGTATATGATATATTACGATCAAAATGTAGTCAAATAAAAGCAAAAAGACAAATTAGAAAACAATTTTACATGAGTTGTAAAAATATAGATATACCTAAACAATATGGATGTTATAGAAAATTTAAGCAGAAAAAGCCATATAGAAAAACTTATAGAAAATATAGACCTTATAAACAACAACATAAAAATGTTAGAATTCAACCTTCAAAAAATTTTAGAAGAAGAAAATATATGCTTAAACAATTTAGAAAAAGAACAAATAAACCATGGATTAGAAAGTATAAAATACCTAATAAAAGTACATGTAAATGTTATCTTTGTGGTGAAGTAGGACATATTAGACCTAAGTGTCCCAAATTAGGAAAACAACCTAGAGAAAAAATACAATTAATTGAGCAATTTCAATTAGAAGATGATGAGGACTTAGAATCAATTTATAGTCTAGATGATAACCTAAGCGATAATGAAAGCATTTATAGTGTTAATGCCTTAGACTTAGAATCAGAATCAGATTACTCTAGTAATTCCGATAGTGAATTAGATGAATATATGTGTATGTTTGAAGAACAAGCGGAGCATGAAGAATTTAAAATATGTTAATTTAAGATGGCGTCAAGAATGTAATCAATGTAAGAAAATAGTGGTAGAAAAATATTAGACTAAGACAATAGTTTATTGTAAACCTTGTTTCGATAATAGACCAATAGAAATAAATATAGTTGAAATAGATAACAATAATCAAAAGAATAACCGCCCTAGTATAGAAAAACAAAAGACTAGTTCATTAATAACAATTAATTGTGAGTTAGAATTATGAAAAGAAAATAAAATTCAAACAACAGCCATGATAGATATAGGAAGCATATAAAATGTAATAAAAGAAGAGTTAGTGCCAAAACAATTTAGGCAAAAATTAGCTAGACCAGTAAGAATTATACAATTTGATACAAGACCTGTATACTTAACACACTATATTAACAATATACCAATTATGATAGAAAGACAACAATTTAATTTACCCTTAACCTTTATATCCCCAGTAGGATCATATCCCTTTATCTTAGGATTAAATTTCTTAAAAAGTTTACAAGTAGTATTTTTATATACACCTCTAGACATTACATTTTTTAAGAAAGGAATAACCACAATAGATCAAAGTAATATATTAGAATCTTATAATAGTATTAACATAGAAGAACAAAATTTTAGATATAACATGGAAGAATTAGAAGAAATAAGTAAAGAAAAAATAGATGAACAAAATGATCTAGAATATGATGATATAATATTTGATCATGAGTATCCAATTATAGGAAAAGTAGAACCTTTAGAAATTATGCAAATAGATAGACCAAAAAATTTAGAAGAATTGTTACAATTAGCTGAACAAACTAGAATTATAGGAGATCCCCAATTACATTGGAAATTGGAATAAGAATAATATATTAGCAAAATTAGACATTATTAATCTAGACCTAACAATTAAAACAGCAGATATGCCTTGTAACTTGTTAGATAAGCAAGAATTTGAACAGCAGATAAAAGAACTTTTAAACTTAAAAGTAATTAGACCTTCAAAATCTAGGCATAGATTAGCAGCCTTTGTAGTTAGAAAACATTCAGAACTTAAGAGAGGTAAAGCTAGAATAGTGTATAATTATAGGAGATTAAATGATAATACTTATGAAGATAGTTATAAACTACCAAATAAGGATGAACTTATGAATAAAATTCAAGAAAGTAAATATTTTAGTAAGTTCGATTGTAAATAAGGATTTTGGCAAATTAGATTAGCAGAAGAATCAATCCAATGGACAACATTTACTTGTCCAGAAGGACATTTTGAATGGCTTGTAATGCCATTTGGATTAAAAAATGCACCATCGATCTTCCAAAGAAAGATGGACCAAATCTTTAAGAAGTATGATAATTTTTGTAGTGTATATGTAGATGATATACTAGTTCCTAGTAAAAATAAAAATGAACATAGAAAACACTTAGAAATTATTTTAAAAGAATTTATCGACAATGGTATAGTCACAAGTAGGAATAAAGTAGAACTTGAAAAACAAGATATAGAATTCTTAGGTATGTATATTAAGTCAGGAACTATACAATTACAGGAGCAGATAGCTAAAAAAGTGTTAGAATTTCCAAATAAATTAGAGGATAAAAAACAATTACAAGCATTTTTAGGCTTATTAAATTATTCTATAAGTTTTATCTCTGATTTAGGAAGAAAAATTGCAGCATTGCATAGTAAAACCAGTAAAACGGGTCAAAAATATTTTAATAGTGAAGATATTAAATTAGTTCAAAGCATCAAACAAGATATAACTCAACTTAAACCTTTATCATTACCATTAGACAATAATTACAAAATAGTTGAGATAGACACATCATCAATAGGATGGGCAGGAATATTGTATTAGAAGAAATACAAAGAAGAACCAAAATATGAAGAAAAAGTTTGTAGATATGCATCAGGAAAATTTAATGATATATAGGCTAGACTTCCGGCTACTGACTTAGAAATATTAGGAGTAATTAATTCCCTTGAAGCATTTTCATTATTTTTACATAATTAAATATTTACTATTAGAACAGATTGTCAGAATATTGTTTCTCATTATAATAAAATTACTACTAATAAACAAGCAGTCCGAGAGATGGGTCAATTTTGTTGATTCTATTACAGGAAATGGATTTAGACCGATATTTAAGCATATTAAAGGTATGGATAATACTTTAGCAGATATCTTATCCCATATTATTCATTAACAAGTATGCAGTATTTTGGACCGTCATCATCTGGCAGCAAAAATATTGGTATACCATCACAAGGTGGTAATCCATTAAGCATAAATAGTCAAGCACGATCAGTAGTAAATACTTATTTTTATAATGGAATTTCAGTACAAGAAGTTAGAAATCCTGCTTTAAAATATTGTACTCAAGCATCATTAGCAGATAAACAAAAAGTTCTTTTAGACAATTTTTGGAATATTAGAACTAATACTGAAAGCATGAGAAGAGGGCATGAAAAACTTATTAGAGCCCTTAAGCAAGAGTCTTAAGCATATAATTATGATTATAAAAGAGCAAAACAACAACTTTCTTTTTTGCAGGAAAAGCATCTAGAGCAAAAGAATGAATATGATACAATAGTAAAAAAATTTAGAATCATTAATTTAAGATGTCAAAATCTACAAGAGGCTAATGAGCCCAACTTACTTGACATAATAGAGAATTTTCCCTTGAGCACAAATCTAAGAATCCCTATTTTCTTCAAATTCTAGCTAGAGAAAGGTACAGATTTTTACCACAAGATGTCAAGAGTCATATAATTAGATTAGAGTATGAGCAAAATACATCTCTCCAAATATATATCCAAGCTTTTCTTTCCAATTTAAAAAATAATCCACAACCTGGCATCAAAATTATTACCAAAAACTGTTCTCATTATATTATTCACTTAGCTAGTATTAACATGGTTGAATATAGAGAACTGCATTTAGAGCATAAACAAAAAACAATCACAATCACTCCAACATTTTTAGCATAATATGGTTATTTATGTCAACTTTATGTTGAAAGTAGTGATCATTTAGATTCATTCTCCTCAAAATTTAAAGAAGTCATAAGTTTTTATCTTCCTCTTTGGAAAAATGTAAAATTAGATTTCACCAGCATACCCCCAGAATGATTTGAGGATAACATTTACCAGATAGAGCACAACACAGAATTATTATTTCTTTTAATGAACTACTTAGTCTGGCAAAATCAGCAAAAATAGGAATTCTTACCAAGCAAGACGTTTAGAAATATAGAGGAGCGATTATAGCTGAACAACAACTATTCAATGATGATCGTCTGACCCTCCTTCACCAGTCCAAATTTATCAAGATTTATTCAGAATCTACTTCAAGGAGACTAGATGACACATATGAATTCAGGATAAGCACAACAGGAGCAAAAGTTTTTGATGAAATCTATAATCAAATAGCAGAACAAATTTCAGCAGAAGACAACAACAATATATACTAGAATAGCTTAGGAGAAGAAGAACTACACAATATAGACAACATGATGGAAGCATGAAGACCATGTGAAGCTAAGCATCATCAACCCCATTTTCACGTGAAGAGATCATCCAACAGAATAGTAGCCAAACCATTTGGCTCCATACGGCCAGTATGAAGCAACGTATGAAAAGAAAAAACATTTTGGTTTCATCCAGCTAGCAAAAGCAGAAGGATTCCAGGAAATCCAAAAATGAATAGGGGCATTATTGTCCAAAACTTTAATTTTGTCCTTTTGGGTTTATTTAAAAACCGTAATGAGGCAAATCTTAAAGCTCCACGTACGAAAGAGAGCCCTGTTGGCTTCTCTTCTTATATTCAACATGCATGGCTACTCGCGTCATTCTCTCTCGTTCAGTCCGCCCTCTCCTCCTAAAGCGCACTCCTTTCCTCCATTTTGCCCCTAAACATCTACCCATATTCTAGCATTGTCCCCTCTGGTCTTCTTCCTTCTCCTTCTGCCTCAGTCTCCACAAATCCTCCACTACCAATCCTTAACTCTCTTCTCGCCCTTGTTCTTTCCTATCTGCAACTGCAATGGCCTCCTCTACTTCTCTAGACGAAGCTCTCGGAGCCAATCCTCTTCTCCAAGACTTTGACTTCCCTCCCTTCGATGTTGTCGATGCCAAGCACGTGCGACCTGGGATTCGCGCTCTCTTGAAGAAACTGGTACGATTTTCATTCCAGTTTCAAAAAAATTCATCTATTTATTTTTATTTTTATCGTATTTGAGTTTCTGGGATTTTATGATTTTCTTAGTTTTTCTGTATTTTGGCTATTTGTTTTGTTTTGTATTGGTTTCTAGGTTCTTTGTGTTTTTTCTAATTGGGTTCTGGTTTTTTTCTGGGTTTGTATTTGATGGTTTCCATGGTGTGGTTTAAAGAAGGGTGATTTGGAGGAATTAGAGCGTACGGTGGAGCCCACCTGGCCGAAGCTGGTCGTGCCGCTGGAGAAGATCGTTGACCGATTAACTGTGGTTTGGGGGTTAGTCAACCACCTCAAGTCTGTTAAGGACTCCTCGGAGCTTCGTTCTGCTATTGAAGAAGTCCAGGTATGGATTTTGTATGATGCATTAATGACATAGTTTTAAATGTAAGGAGAATGACACATGTTATGAGGAAAAGTAAGAAGATCCAAAAGAGAAAGTTAGAGAGAAGGTTGCTAGCATTCCCCTTATTTCAAAGAGGGCCATATGAGATGAATTGACTTGACTCCTAAGAAGCATGGATACGCCAATTTAGTGGCGTATCCCGTATCGGATACTCGTTTGGATACGATACGCTTCGGATACGGTCCGATACGCATTGGATACGTATCGCAGTCAATGGATACGTCAGTTGACTAATGGATACGAGTATCCGACATTCCAGACACGAGTATCTGACTTTTCAGATACGAACCTCCCGGCGAAGTTTGCCGTTGAGGAGCCCCTGGGTGCTGCGTGTGAAGAGGGAGGGAGGGAGGGAGGGAGGGGGAAGAAGAAGAAGAAGAGGTCAGACTGGAGGGAGGTAGAGAGGGAGGGAGAGAGAGAAGAAGAAGATGTCAGACTGCAGGGGGAGATAGACAGAGAGACAGAGAGGGAGAGAAGAAGAAGATGTCAGACTGATCTCAAGTGACGACGTCGTTTGCTAAAACAGGATTTGTAATATATATATATATTTTTCATAGATCTGTTTATGGGTTTGGGTCTTAAACAATAGTATTAAAATGGGCTTTGGGTAATGATATATTTGAGTGAAAAAAGCTATAGATGCCTAAAAAAATAAAGAATCAGAAAAGAAAGCCCAAAATGCTACACTACATTTATAATTTGTAATTTATAATCTATTTAAAATATATTTTAGGTTATATATATTTATTAATATATATTTTTAATAACCGTATCCATGACGTATCGTATCCTAGTTTTTAAAAATTTACCGTATCCCCGTGTCGTGTCGTATCGTATCACCGTATCCGTATCCGTGTCCGTGCTTCTTAGCTTGACTCTGAAAGCTGTCCTTTTAACTCTCTCTAACTAACTTCTCAGTATTACTACATTTTTGGTCCATGAATTGGCTTCTTTGTTTTGATTTTGCTTTGGGTTCTTGTTCGGTGGTGCTCTGCAGCCAGAGAAAGTTAAGTTTCAGCTTAGGTTGGGGCAAAGTAAACCAATTTACAGTGCATTTAAAGCTATTCTAGAATCTCCTGATTGGCAGACGCTGACTGAGGCCCGCAAACGTGTAGTTGAAAGTGAGTATTCTTACATATTGTACCATGTAGAAGTTGAATCTACAAGGCATACGGGGTTTCACGACCTTTTCATTGGTTTTTCTATTCTAAAGTAATTGTGATGTTTGATGAACTATACCTGTACCACCAAGCCTTGCTATATTTTACACTAGAAAAAGGATGGCTTGCAATTGGTGCTTGAACTGGACACAGGACTGGGAGCCGTGTGCAAAACTTGTTATTTCCTCAATGCATGTTTTGTAGAAGGCTTAGTTACAATTTTACAAGCTAACAAAATTAACATCATCTGCTTAAACATTATCCATGCAAAGTGTGGTTTTCCTTTTACCTTTACGTTTTTGTCTATGCTTGTCTGATCTGACATTTCTCTTATTGTGCTTGTGCAGGCCAAATAAAGGAGGCAGTTTTGAGTGGTGTTTCTCTAGAGGATGATAAAAGAGCCAATTTTAACAAAATTGAACAGGTGTGCTTTAATAAGTTTATTAAGCTAGTACTGTAGGAGTCTTTTTGAACGTCATCCTCTGTTGTGTCTTTGATCCTTTTTTTTTTTTTAATCTTGGAAGAAGGTTGTTATCCACTTATGGTAACTCAGGTTTTGGCATCACTATATGAGTTGCTACCGGCACTACAGCCGCATGCTAACTTATGCCATGTTATTCCCTGGATACATAGTTTCAAGTAGGCTTGTATGAGCTTTGCTTATTGATATTACCCCTTTCTTATATATTTGGAGGGGGAGGAGGGGGTTGGAGGCAATAGTTTGACTTAATCTATATTAGAAAACTTCTGTGCTGCCTTTTCTTCGTATTTTTTATTTGTAGTTTATTTATTTATTTAATTTTTTTGGGCCTTTCCCTTCAATTTGGAAATATTGGATATGAGTTAATATCTATTTAATTCGAGTAAGACTAACAAATAGGTATCGATGATGATATTCTCATTTTAGTTTGGTGTTACCATTACTTGATTTTGGCTTTTCTATTTGCAGGAACTAAAAAGACTGTCTCACAAATTTGAAGAGAATGTTTTGGATGCCACAAAGAACTTTGAAAAGCTAGTTACTGAAAAGAATGAAATTGAAGGATTGCCAGCCACTGCTCTGGGAATGGCAGCACAAACAGCGCTGTCAAAGGTATTCCAATTGTACCCTGACGAGGTTTCTTTAGACTTGTTATTTATCTTACTTAGTATCATCTGTTGCATCTGTGTATCTAATCAGGGGCATGAAAATGCAATTGCTGAGAATGGGCCTTGGATAATTACATTGGATGGCCCAAGTTTTCTCTCTGTTATGCAACATGCTCGAAACCGGTCTTTGCGTGAGGAAATATACCGTGCTTATGTAACTCGTGCATCCAGTGGAGATTTGGATAATACTGCTATCATTGACTCAATTTTGAAGCTTAGGTTGGAAAAGGCCAAGCTTCTGAATTACAATAACTATGCTGAGGTGCGTCTATTCATTTTAAACATACTTTCTTATGATAGGCTTGCTGAGATATAATGTATTAGGTAAGCATGGCAACCAAAATGGCTACTGTTGAAAAAGCAAAAGAGCTCCTAGAAAAGCTTCGAAGTGCTTCCTGGAATGCTGCAGTTCAAGGTAGGTTATTGACAGCTCCTACTTTGTGGAAAGTTATTTGTATGATTTTTAAATAGAGTTTATCATTCTATGTTAGCTTTCAAAAAAAAAAAAAAAAAAAAAGGAGGAAAATGAAGATAATTTTTAATGAAACTATATTCAGCAAAAAGTCTTTTATGTTAGAAAATATACTGACGTTTTTATTTATTTATATCCTTGTAGATATGGAAGACCTTAAGAATTTCTCCAAAAGTAAAGATGCTCCAGAAGCTGATGATTTGAATAACTGGGACACCAGCTTTTGGAGTGAGAGGCTTCGTGAGTCTAAATTTGACATCAATGAGGTTTTTCTCTCTCTCTCTCTCTCTCTCTCTCTCTCTGCTTGTATGTGTGTTGTGTGCAACTTCTAATCTTCATCTGTTTGGAATTACATGTGTAACATCAAATGGTGTAATTAGTACCTACTACTCTCATTCACTTAATTAAATCTTGTGTCACTTTTGTGTGACAACATATATTAATGAAACATAACTGGAGATTGTCAAACTCTTTCTTTCTTGTTTTAAATTTTTGTGTGCTATCATTTTCCCATTAATTTAAGGCCGCCGTTTTTGTTCGCAAGACTTATATTCCTGCCTTTGTATTCTATAGGAAGAATTGCGTCCATATTTCTCCTTGCCCAAGGTCATGGATGGCCTGTTTAACCTAGCAAATATGCTTTTTGGAATTAATATTGAACCGGCTGATGGTCTAGCTCCGGTATGTATGCTTTTTTGGAATTGCTATATTTTGGTTCATTTAATGAAGATATGAATTTTCATCCTGTACTCATATACATATATATACACACATCTCTCAGGTTTGGAACAATGATGTTAGATTCTATCGCATCAAAGATTCTTCTGGGAGTCCCATTGCATACTTTTATTTCGATCCATATACTCGTCCATCAGAGAAAAAGGGAGGTGCATGGATGCATGAAGTTCTTGCTAGGAGTCATGTATTGTCACGTGATGGTGCCTCTGCGAGGTTGCCTGTGGCACACATGGTGTGCAATCAAACACCACCAGTGGGAAACAAGCCCAGCCTTATGACCTTCCGTGAGGTAAATTGAATCACATTCATTTTTAGCTAACTTGCCATGACCAAAAGCTAGAGTAATTAGAAGGGGAGCGAAAGTTAAGGGGTTCAGAGATGGTTAAGTGGGAATGGAAAAGGGATGTGCCTACTTCTGAGACCCATCATATTTTTTGATGAGGAGATCAAGCCCATCATTTCACTTCCTCCTGTATTGGAGCTATATGAAAGTTTGATGATATAGATTACAGAAAGTGTGTTTCATAGATCCAAGGATGTATTATGGATCCCTCTTTCAGATTGAGATGCACTGATCAGAGTCCATCCATCTAGTGGTTGGAGTGACTTCATTAATTCTGGTTCAGCATGAGTAAGTGTTGATTGGTTTATGTGAAGGCCTTGGTATCCAATCAACACATGCCCAAATTTAAATAATATTTTCAGAAACACTTTTCCTATTGATGTTGTGACTGGCTTGGTCTGAGGAATGCATGCAAGTATTGCCAAGCCTATGCATTCAAGTATTGCCAAGCCTAGGCTTGTGCTATTGCTGGTAACAAGTCCTATTCTTCTACTTGTAGAATGTCAATGAGTATTTTTTTTTAAGTTGATATAAGCAACTATTAAGAAGGCTCTGAATTTCTTTATAGAAAGAAAATCTGGGAAATTTTGGGTGGGGCACTGAATGCAACAATTTTGTATATTTTTGTCTTACACAGTTATAAAATAGTGATTATTTTTGTAGTTAGAGACTGTCTTCCATGAATTTGGTCATGCACTTCAGCATATGCTGACTAAACAAGATGAGGGTCTAGTTGCTGGTATTCGAGGAATAGAATGGGATGCTGTTGAATTACCCTCTCAGTTCATGGAAAACTGGTGTTACCATAGGTAATCTTGTCTGCTAAAATCCTTTGAACTATTATGCTTCTAATCTTCTAGATTTACCTCTCAAATGACAGACCTTTATACTGATTGTGTCAAAGAAGGAGATGGGAAAGGGATACATGTATGAAATGTATAGTTGCTCTATCATCTCATCACGCACTTGCCCCTTGTTTCTCAAATTACCTACCTTTAACTTTATATATGTGGGAATTCTGTCCTAAAACCTGGAGCCGATTTCCCTTCCATGCTGTATCAAGTGACAGTAGGATCCTATGTTCTTTGTCACAGTATTAATGTTTTATTTCTTGAATTGCTGTAGAGACACTTTAATGAGCATTGCAAAACATTATGAAACTGGGGAGACTCTTCCAGAAGAAACATATAAAAAGCTTCTCGCGGCTAGGACTTTCCGTGCAGGCTCCCTAAGCCTTCGGCAGGTCAGTTCAGTATCTGGGTGTTACTTTTTCCAGACATCGTGTTGGCTTTTTATATTGTTCTATTCTTGAACTATTGATTTAAATATTACTTGGTTTTACTTTTATTGAGGATGTAAATCTGGATTCTTTGCTGGGTTTTGTCTTGCTTATCATTGTGCTATACTGAAGTATTGTTTGTTCTCCGTGAAGAATGTCTTTCTTGTGGTGTTATACTGAGGTTATGTCAACTTTGTGCATTCTGGCATCTTGAAGACTTTATGACAAACATCTTGTCAAAAGTTTGAATCCGACATTCTTGTGCAACTTTATTATTACTATAGAATGTTCCAACTTTTAGTAAAATGTACCTGTAAATTTCGGTAAAACCAAACTAAGATAGTCAAGAGACAATCGAAGAGATGAAGAATTGCATTTATTGATAAACAATTTACATGCAAAAGTAAGAAAAATAAAATAAAAGCTGAACACTTAAATACAGAGAAAAACCTAATAAAGGGAATACAAATTCTAAAGTGAAATAAGAAAATGCCAACTAGAAGTTCTTTTTTGTAGATAAGATTCATAGCATTTATGCACTGCATTGTATATTAATTTTTGAATGATTTTCACTACATATATTTGTTTTTTTATTGTAGTAATTTGCTTGTATTATCCATAGTTTCAGGAAGTCATCTGTATTCATATACATGACAGATTTTGTCTTTGATTTGCATATTTCAGATAAGATTTGCAAGTGTAGATCTGAAGTTGCACACTGATTACATACCTGGTGGATCAGAATCCATCTTCGATGTTGATCGCAGGGTTAGTGAACGAACACAAGTGATCCCTCCACTTCCAGAAGACAGGTTCCTTTGTGGTTTCAGACATATATTTGCAGGTTTGCTTCTACTTTCTGACTTTCAACTTCTCAGCAGTGTTCTAATTTTTAAATCCATCTGACTTTAAATGTTTATCTGTATATTGCTTTTTCTGTGAATATTAGGTGGATATGCAGCTGGGTACTACAGTTACAAGGTATTTCTTGTTCTTTCTTTTAAGATAACCTGTGTTCAACTTTCTGAACCTAAAAAACAAAGGAGAAAATACTCTAGTACCTTATAATGATGTCTTCAAGTCAGTCCCTGGCTTGAGTTTGTTGACTGATCAAAGTATTTGTAATATTTTATCATATCCCTGTGATTTGTGACCTTGCTTTGTATTTTTAGTTGTCCATTTCCTATGGAATTTTATTTTGAGTGGAAATTACTCTATTTTTCAGTGGGCTGAGGTGTTGTCTGCTGATGCTTTCTCTGCATTTGAGGATGCTGGATTGGATAACAGCAAGGTAAGCTGGAAACAGCTGTGCATAAGAACTGGACAAGTTTTGCAACTTACATTGTGTAACAGGGAGTAATAATTCATGAATAGATTATGCATCATCTCCCGTAGCTCCTTGTTGATTTTTTATATTTATCATATCCCGTCAAAGTCGTGCGGCTTTGCTCACCTCATGGGTTTTTTACATGCTTGAACATACTATGACATTGGACTTGGCTCATCAAACATGTCAAGCCATCTGCCTTCTTTACAAGTTTGATCTATTCGCATGATGTTTAATCTTGCAACAGGCTGTTAAAGAAACTGGACACAAGTTCAGAGAAACCATCCTTGCTCTTGGAGGCGGGAAAGCACCACTAGAGGTTAGACAAACTATATTCGTTACGGCATGCATACCTTTTCATGATTTCCTTATATTTTTTTCCCCACAATTTGTTTGTGGGAAAAGCTTTTTTTGGTTTCCACCATCTCTGCTTTGTAATGAAATAATATATATATGGCTTTGTCCATAATTGTTCTAGTGCTTAACCAAGCTTTGGATCCATTCATTGTCGTTCTTTTCTGTCAATAATTATAAGTGCTCCTAAAGAGCATACTGATTTAGATTTCTTTAATCTTATATTCAATACCCTCCTAAGTTTCTTTCTGAATGTTTTGATTGTTTGTTTCCAGGTTTTCGTGGAATTCCGGGGTCGTGAACCTTCACCAGAGGCACTGCTCAGGCACAATGGACTATTAGCCACGGCTTCTGCATGAACTAAGATGAATTACGATGAATTATAATGTTTACTTGGCCTTTGATTTATTTTTGGCTCTGCTTGGAGTTGAAAGGCATCATGTGGCCAGAAAAAGAAATGAGTTCAAATGTATCAATTGTCCCAAACCCATTGTAAGTGGTCTTTTGCGTCAATGACTAAATGATGTTGTAAGCGTCATTCATCTCAATAAGATTGCTTGTCCAAGAACTTGAAAATAACACAACAAAAAAATAAAAAATAATAAAAAATAATAATTGCAACAGTGGAATGAGGGTCGTCATCTTGCAATTTCATTTTATATTTTGGCTCAAGTCATTTTATGGTATTTTTCGTTTGTTTCCTCCTTACATACATTCCTTCCAAAGAATTTACCATGGTGAGAATTAAAAAAATAACTACAATTAACGAAAAAAATTAGTTGCAATCAATGTATTCAGTTAATACTTTTGCTTTTTGCACCTAGCCCACTAAGGCAATTATTATTCAAACTCCTAGATTGCCACGCTTCAAAACTTAATGTAAGCAGTGTCATCTTACACTTCCAACTCGATTACATATTGAGAAGGAAAATAACAAATGGTGAACATAGTGAAAGATTACATATTGAGAAGGAAAATAACACTATCATTAGTATATTTATTGTTAAAACAGAAAAGATAGATATTAGGCTATTTATTAGCTAAACATTGTGCTATTCACCTTTTTGTCTATAAAACGAAAATGCTAGGCAAAGGTCCTATAAAAAATTGAGCACATTATGAAAGAATAAAAAAAAACTAAATAAAAAGAGAACAAAATAATGGAGGGTTTGCCTTGGAAGGTAAGACTCACAAATCATAAGACAAAAAGGTCATAAGCAATCCAGTACCAATCTATCTATGATGTGAAAGTTGATATAGCAAGAAGCAACCCACCTCACCTCAAACTTCAAACCCTTCCACTCATTTTTTACAAACTACCAAATAAATAAATAAAACAACAAACATAGGAAGAAATAAAGGAAGGAAACCTGCCATCTTCACACCACCATCATACAAAAGCATTAAAAATCAATTTGCTCCCATTCTATAGAAAAAGAAAAAGAAAAATCAACTTACTCCAATCACACCAACAACAAAAAATCATAAAGGATGTATGTACCCACCTCAGTTAGACAGATGAAAAATACATATTATATAATATTAGTTTGCTCCCCTATACTATATAACTTGCCTCCAGCAGCACCAAGAGCAATTGACAGTCTAGTTGGCCAGTCCAGAATTTTTCTTTTTGCTGCTTCCCCTGTTAATTTATTTGCTTGTAGTAACAATGAATATCAAAAGGTACGAGTCCAGAGAAAGAGTGAGGTGACCAGCACCATAGAGGCAATCTTGTAGAGAGCCATTGGACATAAATGGATAAACTAGAATTTCTTGGTCATTTTCGCAGCAATAACCAAGAAGAGGCACGAGGTTGTCATGGCGAATAGCTGAAAGAAGATTTAGCTGTAAAGTACATTAAAAGAATCGTTATTTCGCTTTTAAGGTAGGTCAAAACATAATAGTTCACCCACTAGCACTGGCAGACCCATAATTTTTTTAGCGGAAGTGCAATATTGACTAAGTATGAAAAATAGTTTTTCGGAATAATAATTTTCTCAAGATAATTTGTGTCGGATTTTATTCCTTATTTTATGGGATTTTAGTATGAAGTATATATTGACTTAATGAGCCATCATTTTTAGCCTAAATCGTATTTTGCACTAAAACCGATTTTTCATATTTTTATTTGGTGAGAATTTGATTTTCTAGTATTTTTATTTGAAACCAAATTTTAGAAGAGGAGAGGGGGTGGGCGCCTGCCCATGGGGCAATGACCATGGCTACCACCACCATTCAAAGCAACCCAAAATAAAGTAGATTAGGATATAAGGGTACTCGGGAATATAATTGTGGGAACCGAATTTTAGCAAAACTATAGGTCAAATATTTCCTTCTGTCTGGAGATTCTTGCCTTGAATTAGGGATTTGATTCTCATTAAATCCCTAATTGATTTAAATCTCCTAAAATCAGAAAAATAATTCCTTTCCCAACAAGGATTATTTTTCTCCAAACCCTAACCCTACAAGGCTTTATAAATACGAGGCTGCAAGGCATGAGGTAAGCCATTCTAAGCTGAAAAAATACGATAGAAACTCCCTCCTAGCTGCTCTCTCTCTCTCTCTCTCTCTCTCTCTCTCTCTCTCTTACACAAGGCTCTGGCCACTACACACGGCTCTGGTCGCCTGGTTCACACCATACATACATCGACTGGAATTGCCGCACCACTTGAGGCTGCACCAAGCCATGGCCTCGTGGCCTCCTCCACCTTGCCACCACAAGGACCAAACGATGGAGCCATTTTGGAACAAATCTGTACGTTCCCTCCTTTGCAACCGTACTTGGCATATGCACCCGTATGCGCATCTAATGGAGCCCTAGCCCATATGCCATTGGGCCCGATCCATAACTCTCCACCTGACCTACGCAGCTAGGTGGGCCTTAATTCTCGGGTTGATCAACTCGCGCAGAGGGTTGACGACCAAAATAATCTAATTGGCCAACTATTCAGGCATATCAACTTGAATCAAGGCCCTGACCTTGGAGCCCATGACGAGGAGAGAAGGATCCGAGAACATACCAGCGAGCATTTTGAGAGATCCCAGAGTAGTCAGTCAGAGACAAGTCGGTAGGGAGAGAACAAGATCGTGTTGACGAAACGTAGACATCTGCAAGCCGTACTCTGAGCCGGTTGACGATTCGTTCGAGACTAGGTCCAAGGACCAATGTGCATGAGAGGTTGGGCACACGACCCAACATCCACAATCGCTTGGCCTGTAAAGAAGTATTCATTCAAGACTGGGCTCACAGGGGGCACGAGTTCGTGAGTGATTGGGTGACGAACACAACTACCGACACTCACCAACTCACTCGAGAACCAACTCGAGATGACAACTAGTGGAGGAATCTTCACAAGCTTAATCCACTCATCTACCTCACAGGTAGGGCAACCAAGGAGGTCGACCTCTGCGAGTCAACGAGGAAGACAAGCTTTCTTGCCATAATCACGAAGGTTACCAACGTGATCGGCAAGCCATATGCGTAGAAGACGTCGAGAAGCTCGTAAATGACAGACTTCGAGCTTAAAGATTGGTGGAAATTTCAAAGATGCTCTATGCAAGGAGGTGAACCAAGCAAACTCTACACCTTTCACCGTCGAAATCAAGCAGGCTGCTCAGCTAAAACGATTCTCAACGCCTTTGTTCACGCATTTCAAAGGGGATTCAGATCCTGAAAGCCATCTAAAACACTTCAAAAGTGTCATGATCCTTTACAAAGCTGATGGCGGGCTAATGTGCAAGGTGTTTGCAATGACCTTGTGAGGAGCAGCCCATGATTAGTTCCACACTCTACTGTCCAGATCGATCAGCAGCTTCAAGGAACTAGCTTACATATGTACCAAAGAATACATTTCTTACAGGAGGATCAAGAAGAACCCTGACCTCCTGTCCAACTTGCACAAGAAGTCCGATGAATCCCTTCGAGATTACGTCAAGAGGTTCAAAGAAGAAAGGGCAAACATCATTGGATGTGATGATCGAATCGCATCATCGGCCTTTAAAAGGGGCTTGCCAATTGAGTGTGAGCTGTATAGAGAGCTGACCATCTTTCCCTTCCAAACACTAGTAGAAGTCTTTGCGACAGATAGGCTACCCACATTGGGACAATGATTGATCGCCGCGAAGAAGGCTGCTAAGCAAGCCGATCAACAGGCTGAGTAGGCAAGCCAAAGGAACGGCAAGATGAACGACACGAATGAAGGCAAGTGCAGATCACAGCCTTAGGGAGGTGCTCCAGCAGCTGAGAGCTACACCAAGTTCACTATCTCGATACACCAGATCCTAGCCCAAGTAAAGGGCATGCCTTGGTTGAAGAAACCATTACCTTTAAAGGGAAACCTAGCTAAGAAGGATACCAATAGATACTACACATTCCATGAAGAGCATGGTCATTACATAAACGACTGCTTCAGTTGGAAAAAGCACCTTGAAGAACTGGTCAGAGATAGTCATTGCCTGTAATACATTGCAAGGGGCTATCCAAAGAAATCAATCGTGACGCAGCTGCCAATGAGCCTCCATGAAAAAGTCATACTGATCAACGCTATCTTAGCCGACTCTAAGAGCCCGAGTTGACCACTAGGGAACAGAAGAGAAAGATCAAGCAAGCGACTTTCGTCTCCTAAGCCATCATAAGCTACCTAATCATGGAAAGAGATCCTGGCATACTATCCATGAAGCTCCTCACCTATCAGCTCAGCTCCAAGTAGGCGGCCAAGCCTTCTTCACCTCCATTGGAGATAAGTTACTTTTAATGGTACCCATGCAACTAATATATTTTGTTCAATAAACCAATATAGTCACACAAACATCAATACAGATTCAAGCTTTTCTTTCCAATGAAGTCTTCACAAGAGTAATTGACATGTCTCTGAACGTCGGCCAAAAAGGGCACTCTCATCGACATATCTCCGGACGTATGCCAAATGGGCCACACTCATTGACATGTCTCCAGACATAGGCCAAACGAGCCATTCTCATGGACACGTCTCCAGACATAGGCCAAACGGGCCACTCTCATCGACACATATACGGACGTAGGCCAAACGGGCCACTCTTATTGACACATCTCTGAATATAGGCCAAACTAGCCACACTCATCGACATGTCTCAGAACGTAGGCCAAACGAGCCACTCTCATCGACACGTCTCACGTAGGCCAAACAGCCACACCATCGACATGTCTTTGGACGTAGGCTAAACTGGCCACTCTCATCGACATGTCTCTGGATGTAGGCCAAACAAGCCACACTCATTGATATGTCTCCGGATGTAGGCCAGACGGGCCACACTCATCAACACGTCTTCGGACATAAGCCAAACGGGCTACTCTCATCGACACGTCTCCAGATGTAGGCCAAACATGCCACAACCCAGAAACACTCAATGCTTTCTTGGAAGCATTGATGAAGATAATGGCTTAATCCCTAGCAGAGTCGCCAATTTATGCAGGGGACTTTTTTCCCTGCAGCTAATGGGTCAAGGCCTGTAAAAGGGCATGAGGAGACTGTCCCCTTTGTTTAGGTTCAAAAATTAAGCCCCAAAAATACCTCGAAAGGACAGCAAAACCTTAGGAAATATTTTGGCTATCTTCATGAACCAGAATAATGGTGACTTACAGATGGTTTTGGCATGCTTACATATAGTCTTTTTAGCTCAGCATGAGTGGCATGTGGCATGAGAGCAAAACCAACAGAATTTTAGCACTAAGAGAGAGATTAGGCTTGGTTTATGAGAAAAGAAAGTGTTAAGGTAAGGAATGAGATGTTTTGTGAGGAATTTGACTGGAGAAAGAGGAAAAAGAAAGGCAGAGTTCTTCTGGCAGTTGCCAGAAAAACAAGTTGGAGAAGAAGGTGAATAGTGCACGAGGTTGTTAGGTTTTTTTGCAAGTTAGAGAGAAAGCTTGCTCTCTGAATTTGAGTTGCCTCTGTTGGGTAGGGGAAGCCTCAATTTATAGCTACTGGAAATCACCATTTTTCAAGAAACCTTATAGCTTCTACTCATTTTGGATAAGCCTTTTCCTCCTTTCTCCTCCTCTTCTTTGACTTCCCTATCTTGGCAAAAATTGCCTCTGTCTATTTGCACGAATTCAGGAGATTTGGGAGCTCAACATCCCCTTTTCCAAAGCTGTGCAAGGCACTTCCATTCTTGGCTACTGTTTTTTCTTCTTTCCTTCCCCTTGCTTTGGCTAAATCTGATGAAGGACAGAAGTGAAAATATATACTGGTCGAAGGGGTGCCTCGACAGATGCAGCTAGTATTCCTTGGTTCTTTGAGCGTCTCTGGCTTGGAACTTGCTTCCAGCAGCTTTGCTTAATGAGTCTGCTAACTTCCTTCACGTGTCTTCTATTTTTTTCAAAAGAGCTGAGGCTTTTGTAGATTATTTTGGGATTTTTATATAGGCCAAGGTGGTTTCCTAAGCAAATGGGCTTTTTTTGTTAAACATTGGGCCTCTTGATTGGGCTTATTTTTTGGTTGGGTTATTTTTTGGTTAGGTTATTTTGCTTGGACTATCGGGCTACTTTTCTCTCTTGTGCTTACCCGCATGTTTGGGCCTAAGAAATGGGCTTGAGTCTCGAGGCTCCCAAGCAACCCGAGACTTTCCATTTCTCGGCCCATCAATGGGCCTCATGTTGATTTATTACCATCCATGCCACAACCCACTCAAGCAAGCCTCGGTTTTTTGAGTGGCTTGGGCCCACTTAGGCTTGTAGCGTAGTGTGCGATAATGATTTCGTGCTTGGCATGGCACATTGCTTGGCATGTTTTAATTTATTGTCCTGCGATGCTTATTTTTTGCATGGGCCTGTAAACCCGGTGTATTTTATCTCAACCCCGAGCGAATTTATTTATTTAGCGTGGCACGTGAACTTTAATTCGCATGTGGTGGGTTTCGGTGCACTCTGCTTTACGCTTTTTCCTAATGGATCATCATTTTGGGCTGAGAATTTATTCGGGCCCAACCATGTATTTTTTTAGGTCTCAACATTAGCCTCCTTAATTATAAGGGCCATGAACAGGTGCTGGAATGGGCCGAATAATTAAACACAACCCAAAAAATCAAATTGGTATTTATGGAGAAGGGTTTATGGAGAACTCTTCCTTTTCCCGCGTGCAAAATGACGGCGTGTCATGATTGGTCCCAGTTATTTGCGCTTTCCCAACGCCAACTGCCTTCCTCTTCTTTTATTATTATTTTTCTTCCTTTGTTTCTCTTTTCTCGCACTGCAGACACAAACCTCCTAGAATTTTCTTCTTTTTCCACTCACTGCAGACCAAAATCTTTTCAGTCTTCCTCCCTTCGTTCTCCCTTGCTCCTCCACAAACTTAGACCAAGTGAGAGGGCAAAATCGAGCCAAAATCATCCTCCTCCAGCCGCCAAGAAGAAAACCCAGTCGAATCAACCCCGTCATCCCGCCTTTGTCCAAAGGAGCCCGTTAAATCGTTCTTTGGAAGGGTCATGGATTTCTGTTTGTGCCTAATAAAACACGGTCATGAATCGATTGAAGGGACTTCCTTCGGGCGCCTAGCGTTTGCCGCCAAGCATTTCGCCTCCTAAGAGCAAAAGAAAGCTGCAAAGGGAGAATCCTCGCCTCGCGACCGCAGCTTTGAAGACCGAGGCCGAAGGCCGCAAAGACACGGTCTAAAAGTGGTTGAATCGCCACGTGGCCTCATGGCCCCACGCTCCATTTAATGAAGTAATGCCTCGACTTCGCAGCAAAACCCACTAGTCACAAGAAGCATTCAATGCACGAGGAGTGACTGAAGTTAGGATTTGGTGATGGGAATCAGGGTGGTTAGGCGCAAACATTCTCACAAGTAATCTTACGACTTAGGGTCAGATCATCAACCACCAGTCCAGTGGCATTAAATGCGTTCCCAAGGCTAAGGGCGTAACCCACGATCAAGGCGATGGTGAGATTTGCCGAGATTTGTGGGGGTCACACCACCATGCTTCTCAACCCCAGACCACCATACTTCACAATCCCAAATGCCGATTTAACTACCCACTTGCCCCGTCAGCTCCACCACGCAGGTCTTGTCAGCCTTGAATGTCCCTCCAGGACTCCTATAAATACTAAGCTCAGGACTACGTTCAAAGGGTTCAAACACCAAAACCAAAAGCCTCCCACGGAGCAAATTATATTTTCTTGTAATGCACTTTCAATACCTTTATTTGCTTTCTTAGGAGCAGTGGTAGACTGTAAGGAAAATCCATCCATCAATATATCATACGACCCTTGATTTTCAAGGCGCCGGAGCACCACCTCTATTATCGCCTCACTCACCCCATATATCATACGACCGTCGCTCTCGAGCAACGTGCGAGCACCACCTAAAACCCGTCACCAACACCACCACTAAATGGCCTTGTAGCTCAGGCCGTGAACCTGATGGCCAAGATTCGTTCCTCACTCAGCCACAATCGTTTGATTAGGAGTCGAATGCAAAACAGGCGCAACATTTAAACCATCTTCTACCAGAACCTCATCATCATCTTGACGCACGGTAGACTATGCTGGCACGCCCGCGCACAACCGCACTGCATCCAAAAGAAGGACGCCACGTGTTGACGCGCATCCCCTCGGCCCGGAGCACCAGGCCGCGAGATTTGCGACGGACAAACAATTTCTCTTTCAAATCTCCCATTTTCTTTTCTTCTTGGTGCACTCAAGGTCATCCCTTGGAAGATTTGACAAGGTATGCCCTTTTCTTAGTTTTCCCTTGGATGCATTGGAGAATTCGATGGGTTCTTCATACCCATGGATGTTGTTTTTCGTTTTGGCAGCCAAATACCAAATCCCCCTTTTTATATATAAATATATTATATATTTATATTTATATATATATATATATATTTACCCATCTTGTTACCGCTGCAACAAGAGTGCGCACGGACTAGGTACTAGCAAGGAAGGGCCCGTGCCATTGTTTGAGTTTCTTCCTTCGTTAATTTTGCAAAGCTGCTGGAAAGGTACCCTGCTTTTTGTTGGCTCGGTTTTCTCCCTTTTCCCCCTTTTCTTCACTTTTATCTTGCACGGGCTTCCTCTTTTGTATGTAAAAAGGCTAATTTTAGCATGATGTGCTTTTTCTTTTATCTATCTTTGTGCAGGTACATATGTTTCAGGCATAGGTGGGGGTAGGCGCTGAAACTCTTGACGCTTCTGCTGCTGGAACCTTCGAATTTCTCAATCTTCTAATTTGGATTTTTGGTACTTTTGTCTTAACCTTTTGGTAAATAACTCTACCAACTTTGGGTATCTTTAGAATAGGTGTAGACTGGTGCTTGGCCTAGGCTTTCTTTCCTTGAGAACGCATGCCTGATCAATTGTGGATTTTTGCATGTGTTGCTTGTGGAAAACAATAACTGACAGAGTGCATGTTTGGTACTGCCTGGTAGAATATTTATTTCTTCATTTTGAGACTAGACTTGCTTGTCATGCTTGTTGATCACGGAGTGGGACTTTCACTTGTCATGAGCTTGAATTTTAAATTGCATGTTCGCTTGGATGAGTTCAACTAACCATGCTTGACATGTATCTTACGTGTGCTAATTCTATTTTGCCTATTTTCATATTTCTATGTGCAGGTACTTATCGCTTCAAAAAGAGTTATTATGACCTCCATTAATCTATCATCCATCCTCAGGGACCATCTCTATTCCACAGATGACAGATTGAAAAGTGGGAGACCTCCTCCTTTGCTTAAGAGTACTGACGACGATATAATCATTGATGGGGAGCCAGGAAACACTCCAAAGTGATTGATCCTGCGTCGATATCAAGATGCTGCATAGAGAGGGGCCTATTTCCAGCAGTCCCTTTATTATTCCAATATCCGTGTGGCATCAGCAAAGGTTGGTCCGAGTGGGTTGACCGTGAACTAAGGGACCCTTCCACTTGTGACATTCTGAGCCGGGCAGGGGTGTTGGATGCTATTTTTATTTCTAAAGCTTTCGACATTCACGTTGAAGCCAAGATGCTCCGGCACGTGGTTAGGCGATGGAGTACTGAGACACACACCTTCATCTGCTCTTGGGGAGAGTTTGCTCCCACGTTTTATGATGTAGCCAATATTTTCCTACTCCTACTTTGCGGCGGTCAAGACCCCTTCCACATTGCGTTACCCCAGAAGATAAGCTAAAGCTTGAGACTTTACGGAAGGGTGCTCCAACTTCTCCTAGCACTTCCCTGCGATTTAGCAATTGGGTACAATTCTTCGGAGATGTTAATAGGAATGAGTCGTGTTGCCTTGCAGCGTTTATATCATTATGGCTTGGAAGATTCATTTTCTGTGATTTTTCTCAAGACTGTTTGCACGAGCAGGTATTTCCTTTGGCTTTGGCGATAGCACATGGCAGCGTGCTTCCTCTAGCCCCATGTTCCTGGGACACCTATACCGTCTGCTTGATCAGTTCGACTCTTGAGAAAGGGTGGCTGTAACTATGGCGGAGACTTTCATGAATTCTAGTTTCCTGCAAGTCTTTTTATGGGAGCGCCTTCAAGGGATAGAGTTATCACCACTTCCCTATTTGAAGGCTAAGTCACTTGTTGGTTCTGATGAGGGTTCCTACGTACCGGAGGGTCTCCCTTTGATTTGCAGATGGTCACGACAGATGCAAAGGAAGGGCCATAATTTCTTAGAGCTGCTGGATGATGTTGAAAGATTTATTTTCCGCCCTTACTGTGTTCTACTAGAGGGATTTAAATGTATGCCCTTCTATGCTGACTCCAATGATCTAGTTGGGCCCCAATAATGATAGTACAAGGCCGTCAATTACGAAGGGAAGCGTTGCTAAGCGCTATGTGCCTTCCTTTGCCTACACTGAGTGACAATCACCTTGAAATTTCCGTGCATTATTCACCGTACCGAGTCAAACGGCAGTTTGGATTTAATCAAGGTGTGCCTCTCAGTCCTATCCACGGAGAGCCCTCTTCACTGCATAGAATCTTTTGGATTGAGGACCATGTACTGGGAGATGGCAGACTTTTTTCCTTTGCTTTGGCCAACAGAGGACATGCTAGCGGTCTCTCAAAAGCTTACCAAAGCTACTGGAATCGCTGCTTTGCTGCATTTAGCCGATTCCACGCTGCCCATTGCGATCGATTACTTCCCACCATGGTCCATCATGCTCACTTAGTGTCGGAAGAGAAAGCAATTTCCTCGAGTGAGAAACGAAATCTGCCTTTTACTTCCAAAAGCGGAGAGATTGTTGGTGATTTTTCGAAGCTAAAGAGGAAGTTAGAGAAATCGGGTTCTCATAGCACCGGGAAAAGTGCCTGCACATGGGAAACGGAAGCGAGGAAAGCTGCAGCGTCGAGAAAAGGCAAGCTGTAAAAGGACCAAAAAGTTCATCCCAAGATAGCAGCAAGTGGTCCTCCTATCTCAAGAGAAGTTGCCTTGCTGAGCCTTTCATGCAGCTCAGTAGCTCCGCAGCAAAGCAAGCAGCACCAAGGGCTTCATCTCCTCACAAGAAGTCTTGCGATTTGTTTGCTCTCTTTTGTTTCCCCTTATATATATATATATATAAGTATACCTGCTTGCCAAGCTTTTCCAAGAGTGAATAGAGCCCAGTGCTAACGCTCATATACCATGTGTAAGCACGATCGGTGAGACTCTTTGAAAATTCTCTAAGTTGGAGATTATGATCACCAGCATATGGTCCCAAGGCATCAATGAAGCAATTAACATGCTCATTCGGGCTCCCCTTCCTTCCGTCAAAGAGGACAAAGGTTGGTGCTTCATAGCCTTTAAGATATGGCTGTTGGAGCAAGCTTGATGGGTACGGTGGCTGAGGAAGATACTTCCAATCTTCCTGACTTCGACTCAGCTCCTTTTCCAAAGATGGCAACAACGTCCTCTTGAGTGACAAAAGATGGTCTTTTTTGCTCAGACTCCTTTCCGGCAGCAGCAGATTCCTCTTATGGGTGTTTCTCATTCTCTTCATTTGGCTTTGGTGCCTAATTTTTTAGTTCTTTTATCATCTCTGCCATCTCCCTCTGGGTCTCTCCCATAGCATGAATGGCTGCAACAAGGTCTGTGAGGGTAAAAGTTCCCTCACTTGCACGTTCTTCTTTTCTAGAATAGGCATGTTGCCTTGATTCTGAGTCAGCATGGCTTGGCCCATCCTGGGAAGTCATGTTGTTGCTTCCAGTCTTCTTTCTTGGAAGCATTGATGAAGATAATGGCTTAATCCCCAGCAGAGTCGCCAATTTATGTAGGGGACTTTTCTTCCCGCATGCTAATGGGCCATTGTAAAATGGCAAACCGAGGAGACTGTCCCCTTTGTTTAGGTTCGAAAATTAAGCCCCAAAAATACCTCGAAAGGGCAGCAAAACCTTAGGAAATATTTTGGCTATCTTCATGAACCAGAATAATGGTGACTTACAGATGGTTTTGGCATGCTTACAGATAGTCTTTTTAGCTCAGCATGAGTGGCATGTGGCATGGGAGCAAAACCAATAGAAGTTTAGCACTAAGAGAGAGATTAGGCTTGGTTTATGAGAAAAGAAAGTGTTAAGGTAAGGAATGAGATGTTTTGTGAGGAATTTGACTGGGGAAAGAGGAAAAAGAAAGGCAGAGTTCTTCTGGCAGCTGCCAAAAAACAAATTGGAGAAGAAGGTGAACAGTGCACGAGGTTGTTAGGTTTTTTTGCAAGTTAGGAGAAAGCTTGCTCTCTGAATTTGAGTTGCCTCTGTTGGGTAGGGGAAGCCTCAATTTATAGCTGCTGGAAATCACCATTTTTCAAGAAACCTTAATAGCTTCTATTCATTTTGGCTAAGCTTTTTCCTTATTTATCCTCCTCTTCTCTGACTTCCCTATCTTGGCAAAAATTGCCTCTGTCTATTTGCACGAATTCGTGAGATTTGGGAGCTCAACATCCCCTTTCCCGCAATCTGTGTAGTGGGCACTTCCATTCTTGGCTATTGTTTTTTCTTCTTTCCTTTCCCCTGCTTTGGCTAAACTGATGAAGGAAAGGAAGTGAAAATATATGCTGGTCCAAGGGTGCTTCGAAAGATGCAGCCAAGATTCCTTGGTTCTTTGAGCGTCTCTGGCTTGGAACTTGCTTCCAGCAACTTTGCTTAATGAGTCTGCTAACCTCCTTCACGTGTCTTTAATTTTTTTCAAAAGAGTTGAGGCTTTTGTGGATTATTTTGGGATTTTTATATGGGCCAAGGTGGTTTCCTAAGCAAATGGTCTTTTTTGTTAAACATTGGGCCTCTTGATTAGGCTTATTTTTTGGTTGGGTTATTTTTTGGTTAGGTTATTTTGCTTGGGCTATTAGGCTACTTTTCTCTCTTATGCTTACCCACATATTTGGACCTAAGAGATGAGCTTGAGTCTCGAGGTTCCCAAGCAACCCGAGACTCCCAAGCAACCCGAGACTTTCTATTTCTCGGCCCATCAATAGGCATCGTGTTGATTTATTACCATCTATGCCACAACCCACTCTAGCAAGCCCCGGTTTTTTGAGTGGCTTGGGCCTACTTAGGCTCATAGCGTGGTTGGGTGTGCGATAATGATTTCGTGCTTGGCATGGCACATTGCTTGGCATGTTTTAATTTATTGTCCTGCGATGCTTATTTTTTGCATGGGCTTGTAAACCCGGTATATTTTATCTCAATCCCGAGCGAATTTATTAATTTAGCGTGGCACGTGAACTGTAATTCACATGTGGTGGGTTTCGGTGCACTCTGCTTTACGCTTTTTCCTAATGGATCGTCGTTTTGGGCTGATAATTTATTCGAGCCCAACCATGTATTTGTTTGGGTCTCAACAAAAGACTTATTTACTGTAGTGCTCCCTGAAACTTTGGTCAAATCTCACTTTACCCCCTGAAAGTTAAAATGACCCAGTACCCCCTTGACTAAGGTTTGGTGGTTCGCTTTGCCCCCACCTGTTGACTCTGTTCAAAATTCTGCTAAAAATGCTGATGTGACACAAATAGGACCCATTTTTGTTGTTGAAATATATGTCACCTAAGTGCCACATGTAAAAAAACAATAAAATATTTTATTTAAAAATTTTAACAAATAGAAAAAAAAGATTACATTACTTCTCTATTCTCTCTCCCTCTTCCTATCTCCACTTGAGTCCCGACCTCCTCCCCCACCAACCCACTTAGGGTAGCCATCACTGTCCCACCAGCTCCTCCTCTCGCTCTAACCAACTTGGCTGCCCCAAAACCCTCAAAATCACTCCTTCCAAATGGCGCTGGAGCACACCAACTCGCTACTGTGGATAGAGTACAAGAAGATGAAGAGGCATGTGGTGTTTACGAGGGCGACAAGGGACAGCGTTTTCAACCTGATCGTATTGGACGTGGTGGTCAACCCCTCGCTTCAGCAGCTCGGGTCAAATGGGTTTGGGGAAGGCGATGATGGAGAAGTTGGTGGAGGAGTTGATGGCGAAAGGGATTTGTAATATTGCTTAGCAAGTAAATGTTCATTTGATAGTTTAGTTGTAAAGATTTCTTTTGTTTGGAAAACATCAATGGTTAAGATAAGCAGCAAAGCACATGCCATTAAAGAAATTCTTGTCCTCAAATTTTGTTTATACCAAAATGAACAGCCAATGAGAACCTGACACGTAGACGAAATTGGTCATGGTAGCCTTCGGCACCCAGTTTACCGATCCAACAATTAAGGCAACCTCCTTCTCTAGAACACGTGGCAAGCTCACAATTGATGTCCACAATCCCACATCGAAAATTTACACAACATGCACACCTCCCTAGGTCTATAAAGGAAGCACAATTCCCGAGAATGGAGGTAATCAGAACTTACGGCATACTGCCTATTGATCTGTAGTTCAACCTTACTAAATCCGTACTTACTTAAGCATCGGAGAGTCTTCGGCCGGTACCACACCGGTGCCCTAGGTCTTACCAAGCGTTTGCCATATCTTGCAGATTGCACACCCTACCGAGGCCTAGAGCATACCGAAGGCCCAACATCACTAAGTTGTGCGGGAAAGTGCCGAACCATTCCTAAAAAACACATGGCAACCACTTCAGTACCAATGTTCTTATCGGAGGATGGGCTACCGCTGCAGCCGTGGAGCAAGCCCTGCGCTGCCCCTAGCACTCCCTTTGGTAATCCTCCGGCGATTCAGACTTCGGTAATCCTCCGGCTCAAATGACTTCCCTTCGGAAGGAAATGGCTAAGCTCCAAGAGCATAACAACCTCATCTCGTCCAAAGTAGACGAAACCCAGCGGCTGCTTAATCAGCAGGAAATGCAGAATATCCAAGCTACGGAACCTTCCTGCAGTCCGCAGACTCGGTAAGAGGCGTAAGAAGGGAAGAAGGGGGCAAAGGCAATGCCTGCGCCTTCCAAACAGCCGCACGTCCTGGCTCCACAACGAATATGTCCTATCCAGAGGCACCGAATTGAACTACCGTTGGGAAACTCCCACGGAGTATTCAAAGGCAAGACCATCGAGTCCGCGGAGAACTTTCGAAGACTATAGTTCCAAGGAGGTTCCAAGCCGAGACCCCGTTATCCGTCTGCTCTTCCAAAGAATTCAGAAGATGAAAACGATCAACTCGGTCCCAGGAACTTGATTGGGAGAAACTTCGGCCGGGACCCTTCTGAGCGCATCAAGAAGTATGCAGGCGAGGATAGGGAGGTACACCGGCATGGAGGACCCATTGACGCACCTTCACTCTTTTCGATCGGCAATCGGATGCAAGGGCCTCAGCGACGAGGGCAATGCCTGTAGTTCCCATCCTCCCTTACCGGTCGCTTTGAACTGGTTCTACCATCTTGAACCAGAACGATAGACTCGTTTGACGAATCAAGCAGATTTTTCTCAATCACTTCATGATCCGCAGACCGTTTGTACTCCACCGACGATCGTACACGATTCAAGAGAAAGAAGGCGAACCTCTGGGAATACGGCACATGCGCTCAGTCATGAATACTCGAGGTGTCTGAAGCGGACGATAGGGCAGCTTACGGCACCTTCAAGAGTGGCCTTCGGTCCTCTCACTTTTAATATCTCGTACAATAGCAATGGCGCACATATGACGAATCGATGAAGCGGCGGTCACGTCAAGGCCGAATATTTTAACTCTAAGTCCGGGCCTTTGGCAAGGTGGGAGGAATCGGCACCAAAGGCTATCACAGGCAAGAATCATCATACCCTCGCAGCGGTGATGACTCTTCGGCAGTCACAAGCAAAGGACAAGCTGTGATAATCGGCGGGAAGCTCAAACAAGGGGCGAGGGAAATACGGTCCCAATGACCTTTGAGCGCCACTATCGAATCACAGTGCTCGGAGGTCTTCACCTGTTGAATACTACATATGAGGCCGTCTTGATGAGCGAATCGACCATCCACGAAGCTAAAGAAGCCTAATCGACAGGACAATTGGGATACCGGCAAATTCGCCGATACCACCAAAGATAACAGCCATAACACCAAGCGCATTAGTCGAGGAAGATCGATGAATGCCCGATTCGGGAAGGAAAGCTGAACAAATACATCACCGGACCACCGCAGGCACCAGCCCCAAATGCAAATTGGCGGATCAACATGATCGGCACCATCAGCGTGAGGCCCCACTGGCAGGACCCTCTAACCGATCGGTGAAATAATATGTGCATGCCACTCACTACCCTCAAGTCTTCGGCATAGAGGCCGATCGGCACCGCAAGGTCTCGAAGGTGGGTTGGGAGCCCATCACCTTTTGCGAAGAAGAGGAGGAAGGGATTATTTACCCCACGATGACTCGATGATCATTCGGGGCCGAAATTGCCGATTACGATGTAGGTCTGTACTATCGACACCTGGAAGTTCGGTAAATGTAATTTTTGCCAATGCCTTCAGAGGATTGGGCATTGCCGACATCATGGTCAATCGGCAGATAACACCTATACTTAGTTTTTCTTGGGATGCAGTCCGGCCCGGTCAGCGATGTCGATCGCCCATCGCTTTTGGCGTTGCCTCGAAAAATGATGACCTACAACTAATTCCTTATCGCCCCGACGCCTAACGGCATACAACGTCATCGTGGGACGGACGACACTCACCATAGTCAAAGCACACTTGTTCCCCACATGTTGCTAATGAAATTCCCTAACCAAGAACAGATCTGGCGCTATCAGGATCATTTCGGCGCCGCAGTTGCTATCACGACGACCCTCAAATCGGTAGCCCCAACCTTCAATGGAAGCAATGTCTGTGAGAGAGGTACCAAATGGTAGCGGGACTATAGACGACCTGAGGAGGAAACGCCGACACCGTTAGCACAACCTGTCGAGGAGTTGGAAATGGTGATCTTGAATGAGGAACATCCCGATCGGTGGGTAAAGATTGGCACCATACTAAATCCCGACCATGAACGCAGTTCATTGACTTCATGCGGCATCATGAGGAGGTTTTCGCCTGGTCTTACATGATATGCCGGCATATCACCCGACGTCATCAGCCACAAGCTCGGCATCTCCCGTCTACAAACCGATTAGACGAGCGCCCGTTCGTATGATACCGAACGGTATGAGGCTATGCGTGCGAAGTTGACAAGCTTAAATCCATCGGCTTTATCAGGAGGCTCGTACCTGTGCGGCTTGCCAACTTCGGTTATGGTTCGAAGGCCAAGGGCGGATAGCGAATGTGTCAAGACTATACCTACCCGAACAAGGCCTGTTGGAAGGATAGCTTCTCATTGCGAGGATTGACCAACTCGTTGACACAACCGCTGGACACGGAGCTTAGCTTCATGGGCGCCTATTTAGGGTACAACCAGATTTTCATGGACCACGCGATAGCAAGCACATGGCATTCATCACCGACCGCGGTTGTATCTTATTACAATGTCATGCCTTTCGGCTTGAAAACGCAGGGCAGCGTATCAGCGGCTTGTCAATCAGTTTTTGCTAAACACATCGGCGGTATTATGGAGGTGTATGTCGGCGACATGTTGGTGAAAATTTGAGCGGCAAAGGGCATCTTGAAAACTTAGCCCTCATGTTCACAGATTATCTTTGAAAGACTACGAATGAGGCTTAACCCAACGAAGTGCGCCTTGATGTATCTTGAGAAATTTCTCGGATTCATGATCAGCCAAAAGGGAATCAAAGCCAATCCCGAGAAAATCAAAGCCATCATCGATATGGAAAAGCCGAAGACACAAAAGGATATTCAGAGCCTTACCGGACGTGACGCCACCCTAACGCGCTTCATTTCCAAGGCTACCGATAGGTGTGGACCATTCTTCAAAGCCTTGAAAGGGGGCAAACATCATATCGCATGGACTTCCGAATGCGACCGAGCATTTCAAGACTTGAAGAACTACATGAGCAAGGCACCACTATTATCGAAACTAGTCCCCGGAGAAGTTCTCCTCCTCTACCTTTTGGTATCCATCACTGCCGTTAGCTCGGTATTGATACGGAAGCCAGAGAAGGCAGAGCTACCGATCTTCTATGTCAGCAAGGCACTTCAGAGCGCAAAGCTTCGATACCCTCCCTTGGAGCAGCTAGCACTAGCCCTCGTGGTCTCAACCCGAAGGCTCCGCCCATATTTCCAAGCGCTTACGAGATCACCGTTCGACTAATTAACCCCTTCTATAGTACTACAAAGCCGAAACATCCGCCAATTGATCAAATGGGCGATCGAGCTCGAAAATTCAACATACAGATTCAAGCCAAGACTCACGAGAAGGGTCAGCTATCGTCGACTTCATTTCCGAGCTCACACCTTCAAAGCACCATCGAACCATCGATCCAACGCTGCCATTTTGGAACCAAAAGTTCAATGTCGAACGCTTTGATCCCTCCATTCCTGTATGGATCCTGCACGTCGATGGCTCGGCAAACCAACAAGGCCGTGGAGCGGCTTAGTGTTGACTACTCAGACGGAGGCAAAGTCAAATATGCCCTCCGATTCAACTTCAGAACCTCTAACAACGAGGCAGAGTATGAGGCTCTCTTGGCCGGCCTTTGGCTAGCCAAGAGCATGAGCGCAAAACAAATCAGCATTCATAGTGATTCCCAGCTCATAGTAAACTGTGATAATGGCAGACTTCGCAGCCAAGGATGCCTCTATGTCAGCCTACCTATCGGCAGCTCACCAACTCCTACAAAAGTTCCAGCTATTTAGATTCGGCAGATCCCCAGGTTAGAAAACAGCCACGCTGATGCACTCTCATATTTGGCTTCGGCAATAAATGACAAGAGCGGAAGGAAGGTGTCGGTGGAGATATTGTCCCAGCCAAGCACGACAACTTCTGAAGTATGTGCCGTACGGTATGAGGACACGTGGATGTCTTCAATTTATGCTTTCTTAACGAACGGAACCCGTCAAAGCAGTTCTTTTTGGTACATTCCTACGCACCGATAAGTCCCAAGCCCGGAAGCTACAGACGATCGATAAGATACACAGTCATCAATAATGTTCTGTACAGCGAGGCTACACCACGTCATATCAAATGCCTCACCGAAGAACAAGGGACTACGTCCCGGGAAGTCCACACAGAGTCTGCGGTGACCATTCAGTCCCGATCACGGGCACGCAAAGTCTTCCTGCAGGGGTATTTTGGCCGACTTTACACCAAGATGCGAATGTGTTAGTTAAGAAGGGCGACAAATGCCAACGGTTCGGTAGTGTCCCTCACATCCCTGCCGAGCCTCTCTCACCAATCGTAAGCCCATGACCTTTCGCCCAGTGGGGACTAGACTTAATTGGTCCGATGCCGCAAGGCAAGGGTCAGGTCAAATATGTTGTTGTTGCCGTGGACTACTTCACCAAATGGGTAGAAGTCGAACCCTTAGCAACGATAACGGCAGCCAGAATGGAAGATTTCATATGGACGAACATTTGTTGCCGATTCAGTATCTCCTATGCCATCATCACCGATAATGGTAGGCAATTCGACTCGGAAGCCTTTAGGTAGTTTTGCACTCGCCTCATGATCAACCTGTTCTTCGCTTTGCCACTCACCCCTAATCGAATCTGGCCAAGTTGAAGCAATGAATAAAATAGTCAATAAGCTTTTGGAATAGCAACTTGAGAAGGCCAAAGGAGCCTGGCGGAGAAGCTTCGTAAGGGCCATCCGACAACCGAACGGCAATCGATAACCCCTTCTCTCTTGCCTTCTTCGAAGCGGTGGTTCTGTGGAGATCGGAGAGTCCTCCTACCAAACGCGAAACCTTTGCACCGAAAGCAAATGGAGGCACTTGCATTAAGCCTCGATCTGGTCGAAGAACGCCGGCGCAAGCCAACCTTCGGAATGAATCCTACAAACAGCGTATCTCTCGATACTATGACTCAAGGGTCGACCCCGCTCTTTCTGAATCGGCGACAATTGGGTCATGCGAAAAGTCTCTTTGGCAACTAAGAACCCCATGGAAGGAACCCTCGGACCTTCCTGGGAAGGACCTTACGAGATCATTGGCATCCAACGATCGGTGACTTATCATCTCAGAGACTCCAACGGAAAGACCCTCGGTCATCCTTGGAACGTAGAGCATTTGAAATATTATTTTAAATGAAGTCACCTAGCCTACGGCAGGATGAAAATGTATTTCAAAGAAATTATACTCACGCCCTTGGCACCAGTTAATGAAAAAGCCTTCGGCTTTTATATTTACAACCTTCGGTGTGTTCATTAATTTCTTTTCGCTTAAAGGATACGGTAAAGACCATCAGTCGCATTATACCACATTCTAAATTCCTTTTATTAGCCTTCGGCAATTAAGGTACCACGGTCTGCTTTCCTACTGATCAAAGGTTAACTTCAGAATTATTCTGTTACTAGCATTCGGCAGTAAAATGATAAAGCCCTAAGTAGCTTACCGATTCAAGGTTCACTCAAAATTTGAGCTTTTACTAGCCTTCGGCAGTTAAATCAATCATTTAGCCTTCGGCAATTAAGTTGATTAGTTTTTCAGCTTCCTTCCTATTAAAACTGCACTTTGAAGTTAGCCTTTTATTGGCCTTAGGCATTTAAACTGCTTAAAACCTATTATTTAGCCCTCGGCATTTAAAACAGGGTGCCTAAGCGTCTTACCGATTGCTCGTTCCTAACCTCGGCTACAAAGACAGTTAAAAAGTAGTGTACCAAAGCAAAACTACTTGAAATCAAATTAGAAAATTGAAAGAACTTAAATTAAAAGATGCCCTCGGCATCAAGGAGTTCTGAACCACTGCCTTATTGCAGGTACAAAAACAAAAATACTATAAATTACAAAGCTAACTAAGCAAAGCCTTCCTTGTCGCTAGCGGCTTCGCAGAGCTTCTTGGTAGCATCCTCGACGGCAGAGCCTCTTACTGGGGCATCCTCCCCCTCGTAGTCCTCGATCATCTCTTCAGATCATACCTTTAGGAAGAGGAGGAGGATCGGCAATAAAGTTCAAGTTCACCGGGGTTGTACCGTTTGAATCGGTAAACTAGATCCACCATCTCTGCCCACCTCCTTGTCCGGCAAGGTAGAGAACTCGGTAGAATAACGGTATGGATCGCCTCCTGACTGCGCAGCTTCAAGATTCGAAGCCTTTGCCGCTCCGACTCTTCCAAAGCCACACTGGACCGCCTCCTTCGCCTCCAGAGCCTCATTTGCCGTTAGTTGCGCCAACTCTAGGGCTGCCGATATCTCAGTGAACTTGGCTTCATAAAGCTTGATCTGCCGTTCGGCAGCCTGCATGTCCTTTGCCAAATTTGCATGAGCTTGGATGGCCTTGCCCACCTCAGCCGCTGCCGTTTTCATAGCCCTTCTTCTCCTTTTCAGCGGCATTGATGGGTTGTTTGATGCACAGCCACATGCCCATTGAAGCCTTGAAATAAAGGAAGACGTCAAATATATCAAGCATAAGACAAACGATAAAAGAGAGGGAATGTTTCAAACTTCTGAAGGAGCTTCTTGGCAGTCTTCAATCTCGGACAGCTCCATTTGCGAACCAAGGATCATATGGTTCACAAATTGAACCGTCTTCGATGGGCGAGCCAAGGTGACGGTCGGCAGGACATCGTCGTCCTCGGCAGCAAAGATGGCTCGAGAAGGCTCAATCTGCACTCGCAGTTTGGGGCAAGCTCGGCATCCGGATCGACGGTGATCGGGCGCTTGCCGCTGCCTTGAGGAGGTGCCCTCGGCAGCACACCTCGGCCGAAGTCGGATGGCTCTTGCCGCTCAACTGCGCCGAGCGGTGTTGGTAGCGAAGACGGTCGGCGGGTTTGGTCATCGGGGTCGGCATCCTGCCGAGGATGCCGTACGCTTCCATCTACCGGCTCTTCTTCTTCTTCCCTTGGAGGCCAAGCATGAGTCGCCTCTTGGGACGACTCATTCATCCTCTTGGCCTCGGCAGCTATTCTCGCCTCTTTCACTGCACAAAAAGAGATGATCAGTAAGGACGTCGACAGGTTATATTACCATGAACTAAACGAAGTACACTTACTCTAGGCGGGTTGACGAGCTAGGCCTTGATAAGGTTGGCGGTGAAGAGGAACGGGTACACTCTCTCCACTGGCGAGGACTTTGATCTGCACAAAAAATGATCATCGATTTGTCGGATCTCGATTGGGTGGCGCTCGGCTGCTTCAACTTGCCTGCACAAAAATGAAACGGAATTAGACTTCTTAAGAAACTTCCATGCACTAATGAGCAACCGAATGGTATGTTAGCCTGCCGGCTATTTGGAAGGTGGTTGGAATGTGGAAACGGACGGGGTGTCCCAGTGGCGACTCCCAATCGCCGGACAAAAGTACCCGCCAATTCCTCCACGTCTTCTGCGAAGTCGGCACGGCACTAACAAAATGGCCGCGCTCGGTAGCCTCGTGAGCGATTAGCTTGGACCCAGCCCGGTGGTCGGCGGACTTCAACTTGGTGGCGTTATGCAGATGGGAGAAGCTGTTTATGCGAAGGCACTCCTTCGCCGGCCATGCTGAAAGCGTGTCCACTCCCATCAACGCCACCTAGAAGTTGGGGTTGAATTGGCACGGAGCATAGCCGATTTGTGCCAAGATCCTCTGAGCTGCAGGCTACGGTGGTAGCGACCCCTGCAAAGTACATCCGTGAAAAAGCGACTTCCCCCTCCTTCGGCTTACTCAGAGATTCGATGGCCGTTGGGATCCTCATCCTTACCAAATCGGGTATGAAATACTCGGCGCGATATCGATCTCCTGCTTAGTAATCTTGTTGGGCTCCAGGTAGTCTACGCCAAATAGGTGCTTCTTCGGACTCCCATCGGCACCCTAGGATTGTTGGGAAAGACTACCGTACCCTCGATCGAGAGGATGGTTCCGCAGCTGACTCTCCACGGCCGGAAGTGGAGGTCTTAGAGCGGCCAGCGCTCGTCTCCTCGGGCATGGCTAGATCAATATAACAACCGTCGCTATAAACAATGGACAACGGTACGGTGCAGTCATTAGCCCTTACCGATGCCATGTGCGAGCAGGTGGGGCCTTCACCGAGTATCTCAACATCGGTGTCACTTCCATCCTCGGCACCGAGGCCTACCGCCTCGTTATCGAGTCAAAAAGACCGTCCGATGACTCCCTATCGAACTCATTGGGCTCACGCTCGGAATTGACTCGCTATCAGACATCTCAGAAACAAAGAAAAGGAAACTAAGGTTCATGCCAAAGGCTGGCCTACCACATCACTACCTATGGAGACTAGACTACCAAACGAAACCCTATGGTCTGTGTAGTTCAAGCCAAGGAAGGACTAACAATAGTTAAGGGAGAGAGTAAATTGAGGGTGCCAAACGGTACCTTAAATCAAGCTCTGGAAGGAAGACCACGAACTATGATACCGATTGCCTTGATGGAATTCGCCTTTCTTCTTTCATTGTGTCGGAAATCACCTGGATTACCGTTAACCCTCGTCGGAAATAGCTTTGAATGCTGGAAGCTCTCGTGAAAATCGCCTCAACAGAGCTCTCGCTTCTCACAAACGCAAAGTGAATTCCTCTCGAGTCACCCTTATTTATAGGCGAGGGTTCATAGCGGTACACCTCGAAAAACCAAATGGCTCGATGTCGCCGCGCCTAATAATTGCTCTCGCCACATGTAGCTCGTCTTATGGGGGTGCGGCACTCAAGGCACGAAGGCAGCGCCCTCTAGTCCCATCAAAGCGTCACTTGGCGCGACCTTCGACTCCCTCGACGCATCGGCTTCCGGATGGAAAGCACGAAGCACTAAGATTGAGCCCTTCCATCGGCTCCACTACCGAAGCGGTAGGATAGCATTTCACCTGCCGAAGATAATTACAAGTCCCCTTCCAAGAACTCTCACAAGAGAACTTGGGGGACTCCTATTTGTACCAAAATAAACAGCCAATGAGAACTTGACACGTAGACGAAATTGGTCATGGTAGCCTTCGGCACCCAGTTTATCGATCCAACAATTAAGGCAACCTCCTTCTCTAAGACACGTGGCAAGCTCACAATTGATGTCCACAGTCCCACATCGAAAATCTACACAACATGCACACCTCCCCAAGTCTATAAAGGAAGCACAATTCCTTAGAATGGAGGTAATCGGAACTTACGGCATACGCCTATTGATCTGTAGTTCAACCTTACTAAATCCGTACTTACTTAAGCATCGGAGATCCTTCCGCCGGTACCACACCGGTGCCCTAGGTCTTACCGAGCGTTTGCTATCTTGCAGATTGCACACCCTACCGAGGCCTAGAGCATATCGAAGGCCCAACATCACTAAGTTGCGCAAAAAAGTGTCGAACTATTTTTCTGCGTCAACAATTTTAATTACATAAATTCTAAGCTTGAATTTTAAGCAGCAAAGCACAGCCCCAAATCGAAAGTCAAACTCATTCAAACATCATACAAATCAGGAGGGATAATACCCACAACCATTCAAGAAATCAAAACCAAGAGGCTGGGGTGCTCCTTTTGTTTATAAATAAAATTTTGTTTTTGTTTTATGGTTTAGAAAATATTTGGAGTTTTTGGGTTCTGTTTAGTAGGCAAGAAAATTTCAACAGGAAGTTAAGATTTTGGTGGTGGGTTTGGTTGGGGAAGGAGTGGTTTTGAGGATTTTTGGGCTGCGAAGCTGGTTAGATGGAAGGGAGGAGCTGGTGGGGCAGTGATGGCTACCAAAGTGGGTTGGTGGGGGGAGGAGTTGGGTATAGAGAAAGAAAGAGGGGGAGAGAAGAGAAAAGGGGGAGAGAAGTAATGTAATTTTCTTTTTTCCTTTTTTCACATATGGCACTTACATGACATATATTTCAACAAAATACCGGGTCCTATATGTGCCACATCAACGTTTTTAACAGAATTTTTAACGGAGATAACAATGGGGGGCAAAGTGAACCACCAAACCTTGGTCAGAGGGGTACTCTGTGTCATTTTAACTTTCAAGGGGTAAAGTGAGATTTGACCAAAGTTTCAGGGGACACTACAGTAAATAAGCCTTTTGTAAATGTGGAATATGAGAGAATTGTATCTAAGTGATTCGTTCAAACTCACTAAGGTTCCAGGCTTGTATCTAAGTGATTCGAGTTGAAGTATCGAGCCCCTTTTTCGTTGCCTAGGTTACACCTTCGAAATACCCCAAAAGGGAATTTTGCTTTGTTTGGAACCCTATACAACGGGTTGGCTCTAAGATTTGATTATTAATCCCCTATTGTGCATCTGTAAATAGAGCCAAGTAAATCCTATGTGGTTTCTACCAATCACAATCTGTTTGATATGGATTTGTATTGTAAACTTGTGAAGATGGAGGTGAGGTTGTTAGGGTTGATGATGGATGAAGAAGGTGGAGTTGGGGTCAATGATGGGTGAAGAACCCGAAAGGACGCTTTTACCCTCTCACTTTGCTAGATAAATTGACAGAGTTGGACGGTAGGACCCAATTGGAACTATTTATCGAGTTAACGGATGTAATTGCCTAAAAAAGAGTTTACAGACCCAAGGGGCCAAGTTCAGGGACGTCTACAGAGATAACCCTACAATCATTCTATATCCAGTAAATCAGACTAACTCCAATGGGTAGTTCCAAATCTGACTGACTTGAGAATTCAATCTATATGCCTTAAATATAGGATATTTAGAAATTGCGTATGCGTTCCCATGCAAGTATAAAGACGAGAAATGCCAATAAAAACTACAACTTGACATATCGACTTGTATAATCCTAGTATATATTTCACAATTTGAGCGTGGTACATTTTTATGCAAGAGAATGACACTTTCCTCCAGCTCTCGGCTGGATGAAAGAATTAAGCCAGTTTACAAAGCTGAATGCCAATGGCTCATGCAACGTAATGCTAGAGATTTTATACAGTAAGCCATGTGTGGACAATGGCGGATCCATGAATTTTTATTCCGGGGGTCAATTTTTTCCTAGCCCTCGAGCAAATGGGAAGGAAGAAAATTAGCGGAGCTAGGATTTTGGGTTTCTGAGTTGTGATTTTTCCCCCATTGTTTCCTTTTATAGAAGTCCATTATGACACTCGTTTATGATTTTTCGCGCATTCTTCGAGATCCACACCCGTAATTTCTGGCTTTTCGTCTTCGTGATTTTCGCTCTTTATTTTTTGGATTTCCACCTTGAGCTACACACCCATGATTTCCGCTCCATATATTCGATCAAAAGCTTTATATATGGTCACAAACTTTACATATTTGATCAAAAGGGAAGCTATTTCAAAGCAACCAGTATTTGATGGTACTTTTTCTTTCAGATATAAGCTTTTTCCACCAAGTCGCCTGAAGTAGCAACATATAATTAATATACATATATTAGAAAATAAGTAAGGTACTTTTTCTTTCATATATCAAACCTATACTACATAGAACTTGTCTCTAATCAAACTCAGAACTCATCATAACTTCATGATATTCAAACCATGAACAAGGTCACCAAATCATAAGTTGTAAATCTGCAGAGTCCTAGCGTAAACTCATTTTAAAGTATTTGATGAAGATTTTGGACTAACAACTTGTAATGTGCTCCTAAAATGGAAAACTCAACTTCATAGGTAAGCTCTACAGTTGTAAAATACTGGATGTAGAACACAACAGATAGTTTAAACTTGATGGTGTGTTCTTTCATAGAACCATACTAAGTTCTCTATCTCTAGAGCTTGGGGTTGGGGATTTAGGGTTTGAATGAGAGCATTGTGTTAAATGTTAAATTTAGAGGGATGGGCCAACGGCCCACTACTAACAACACCGATATTGTCCCCAACTTAACTACCTACAAAGTCGAGTAGGTGTGAGGTTTTGTCACAAAAGGCCTCGGTATTATAAGTAGTAGAACTATTCATTATATTTTGTATTTTATTTAGTCAAGTTTCAGATGTGGGACTCATATTCTTCGACACGCCCCTTCACGTGGGACCACCACATAGTGGTTCACACGTGGAGCCAAGTCCACATCGGAGTCAATCATTCAAGCCCAACACGTGAGCATCACGAATTGGGTAAAGGGTAGGGGTAAACATTCAAGCCAAACATGTCAACACCACATATTAGGTAAGTGTAGAGGCCCAATTCAAACCCAGTCAATCAACCCGCTCTGATACCATGTTAAATTCAGAGAGACGGGCCAGTAGCCCACTACTAACAACACAGATATTGTCCCAACTTACCACCTACAAAGCTCAGTAGGTGGAGTTTTATCACAAAAGGCCTTGGTATTATTAGTAGTAGAGCTTATTTAGTCAAGTTTCCGATGTGGGACTCATATTCTTCAACATTAAAAACCCATCTCCCAAATATGTTTTATCGGGCAGCAAAGCTACTACCTAATTTTTTTATTTTTATTTTTTAATACCTAAGCCAAAATGGTGTCGTTGGCCAGGTTTTTTTAAAAAATAAAAAACCATTAAGTGGAACGACGTCGTTTTGACGTAGGGAAAGAAAAAAAGAAGAAGAAAAGGCAATGGACGCTGCAATCTTGCACATCCGCAGCAAGTCTGCTTGCTGCATGTGTGTGATGTGGCTACTTCCACTTGGGGGCATTTTATCAAACACCTTATGGGAAATTTTCAGGGGTCCAGTTCTTGGCCTCCTATGGGCAATTCAATGTTTGCAAGGGTTAATTGACCCCCCATGCCCTTATGTGGATTCACCACGGCGTGTGGAGGTGATGTAGTACAACGTGTAGATGTTAAATTAAGCACTTAAACAATAGAACATAGAAGAATATAAGAGACCGAGGAGAAGAAATATAGATAGAAAAGACAAGATAAAGGGTAGAAATAGTAGAACAACGATGAATATCGAAGATCGAGCAAAAGAAATATAGATCAAAAGGACTAAATTAGAGAGTTCTCGTAAAAGGTTTACTCAACATTCAAATATGAATTTTAAAGAATTACATGGGGGTATTTATAGCAAACTAAAACCAAGACATAATAGGATAAAAATCCCTTACTTAAGCAGAAATCCTAACCAAATTAGATAGCAAACTTAAAACTAGAAATCTGGAAAAGTAAAAATCCTACTAGAATTAGGAAAACTAGAGAATCTAGGAAAAACTAAAAAATACATTAGGAAACTAATAAATTTAGGTCCTAGGCGTCCTGCATCATTCTCTCCATGCGAAAAGAACTCAACTTTGATGAGCAAACAACCACAAAATGTAAATTAACAACGACGGCGCCGACTGCTAGTATGAATAACAAGGGACTAGTGTCAGCAATCGTCAATGTCTGGATCATAGACATTGTCGAGAGGCTCCACATTCTCACAAGCATGAGTGTTGATAGCTAAAATTCGTTGCGAACAACGAGAGGCAATACGTCCTTTGGCATGGCAATGGAAACATTCTGTTTGTGCCTAATAAATCACGGTCATAAACTAACCGAAGGGACCTCCTCTCAGCCCTAGCACCCACTCATGAACCGAAACGGCCACGTTTCATTAGGCATTTCGCCCTCCTGAAAACAAGAGAAAAGCTGCGAAGTCAGAATCTTCTCGGCCTCGCGATCGCGGTGTTATGGGCCAAAATCAAGGGCCGTAAAAGACATGGCCGAAGGAACTACGATCAAATCGCCACGTGGCCTCAGGGTCCCACGCCCCATTTAATGAAGTAATGCCTCTGACTATCGCAGCAAGCCCACTAGTCGCAAGAAGCATTTAATGCACGAGGGGAAGTGACTGAAGTCAGGATTTAGTAATAGAGACCAGAGTGGTTAGGCACAAGTACTCTCACAAGTATGCTTACAACTTGAGGTTAGATCACCAACCACCAGACCAGGGCATTAAATGCATTCCCACGGCCAAGGGGGCAGAACCCACGATCAGGCGGTGGCGAAATTTACCCGGATCAGGCTCCACCGCAGATCTTTTCAGCCTCGATTGTCCCTCCAGGACTCCCCCTATAAATACTAAGCTTAAGACTACATTCAAAGGGTTCAAACACCAAACCAAAAGCCTCCCACTGAGCAAATTATATTTTCCTATAATGCACTTTCAATACATTTATTTGCTTTCCTATGAGTAGTGGTAGATTGTAAGGAAAATTCATTCATCAATATATCATACGACCCTTGATTTTCAAGGCACCGGAGCACCACCTATGTTGTCATCTCATTCACCCCATATATCATACGACCGTCGCTCTCTGAGCAACGCGCCGAGCACCGCCTAAAACCCGCCACCAACACCACTATTAAACGGCCTTGTAGCTTAGGCCGTGAACCTGACGGCCGAGATCAGTTCCTCTCTCGGCCACAATCGTTTGATCAGGGGTCGAACTCGAAACAGCGCATCATTTAAACCATCTTTGACCCAAACCTCATCACCATCTCGACGCACGATAGACTGTGCTGGCACGCCCATGCACAACCACACCGCATCCAAAAGAAGGGCGTCACGTGTTAACACACATCCTCGGCCCGAGCACCAGGCCATGAGATTTGCGCAGCCAACACATTCAAAGCGAGCATTAGTGAAAACAACTAGTCCTTTGTTAGGTGGCTGTGTTGTAGGGTTAGATGGTCCTGAAAACCCCATCTCCATACTCGTCGTGGCATGAGTTAGGTTGGCAGTTGCAAGTTGACCAGAATATTTTGAATGTTGTGGGGACAAATATGTCTCAACTTCCAAGGCTTGGCGATAGGCGTCCTCCAACATATCCGGACATGACCTACTTACCTCGTGTTTGAGATCATCCCTGAGGCCATGAAGAAATTAAGAAACTATAACTGAGAGCTCTTCCTATATGGTAGAACGCAATTTGTGCTCCACAAAGAAGAAATAATAGTCATGGACTGTTGAAGTACCCTGGGAAAGAGTCCATAATTGATCTAATAATTGGTGACAATAAAAAGATGGAAGGCATTGTTTTCGAAGTTTCAATTTCATCTCGTCTCATAAAATCACAAGGGTTTGTCCGAGTTGTTGAAGATGATGCTCAGTAGCCCTCCAGATTGCTTTCTGGCTCCTACCAGTTTGAGTTTGGCAAATCGGATTCGTTGTACATCGTACATATCATACGATTCACAATAATGTTCCATAGCCAATATCCAATCAACAAAGAGAGTAGGATCTCAGCGACCATCGATGTTGGGAGCAGTAGGCTTGGCATGATGGGCAATCTCAAAATCCAAGTTTAGGTGGACAAAATTATGTTCATGTGGTCGGGCCGGCAGGGGAGGGATAGTAGAGTCCACCAAAGGAGAACACATCGTATGTTGGGTATAATGGGGTTTAGGCGCAAATCCCACGGAAGATAATGGAAGGCCCAGGTGGCCTTGGAACTTGGAATCCATAGACGGATTGGGAAGGAGACTAGCCTGTGGAGAACAACCAGAGAGAATAGGGGATATGGGGGATGGCTCAGGAGTTGCGGTTGAGATGTGGTTGACGAGTAGCATCACAAAAGCTTGTAACTTGGCAATATCTGTTGACATGGACAAAAATTCAGTCTTTTGATCAGCCATCAATTTAGCGACCTGATTTTCCATTTGGTGACATCCGCAAAATTTTCGCCTTGAATTCCTGATGTTGTTAAGCTAATTTGACAACGATGATGTTGGGAGCCATGACAACAAGTAGAGGCAATGAAGCAGAGTAGCAGTAGTGGAGCAAGAAATCCTAACCCAAATAAAATGGGAAACTTAAAAACTAGAAATCTGGAAATCTGGAAAAGTAGAAATCTTACTAGAATTGGGAAAAGTAGAGAATCTAGGAAGCTAACAAATACATTAGGAAACTAATAAATTTAGGTCATTCGCGTCTGCATCAGGAGGCCTTCCTAATGCATCATATAATGACCTTAAAGGAGCCTACCTAAGAAATGCAAGCTATTTGCAAATTTCATAATAATCTTTTCGGTTAACAAATATTGCGTGTGTTAGTATTTCATTAGTGCAGTTGGATAGCTATTTATTAAATCGCAAACAGAAATTTCCATCAACGCAGAATTTGAAAGAGAAAATTACACTGAGATCAACAAGGAGGTAGGAAGAAATGCTGGAATATCGCCAGTAAAGCCATTGTGGCTGAGGTTCCTACATTTCACAAGCAAAAGACAGCAATGCATTGAAATTAGAGTTATAGTAAATCAATAGAATCCAACACTAAAAAACCAAAAGGAATGGCTCTTTAACCAAGCAGGCCTATTAGGTGGGTCAGCTTAGTGATACTTGAAGGAGCTAGCCCTTTAAGAATGCTATTTTGATCAGACCCTCTAAGGCCCCGCTTGGTTCACGGAACGAATTTGAGGGGAAATCATTTCCCATGTCATTTTTCAAGGGATGGGAAATGGAAGATTCATTTTCCATGTTTGGTAATGCTAGGAAAGTAACCGGGAGATATCACTTTATTTTCTTTCCCATGTTTGTTTTAAGTAGGAATGGAAAACAAAGTTCGTATAAATTTTCAATTATACCCATATGAAATACTTATATTAAATCAAATAAAAAAAATGCATTTAATGATATATTGTAATTCTAAATTATTAATGGGGACAAAATGGTCATGAAAAATGTTTATTTAATATTGGCTTATTTTCCCAAACTTTCCCATGAGAAGGGAAAACAAAACCCAAGTTGGGAGGATGATTTCACTTTCCCCCCTACTTTCTCATGGGCTAGACAACGATTTCCCATGCCTGGACTTGCCAAACATGGGAAAACAATTGATTTCTCATCCCCAAGTCTCCTTTCCCATAAACCATTTGGGACCTAAGAATGCCAGAAGAAAAATCCCTGAAAGTTGTAATAATGAGGAAAGTTAAGCATGAAATACCTATAAGAAAGCAATAGTAATTATAATAGAACATTAAAATATAATGAATTATCAATTTTCCGTGAAATATGATACTTTTCTACTTTTTACCTATTTTGCAATCAAAATTCTTTCTAATTTATGTAACAAAATTCAAAAAATTTACCTATTTGAACTTACGGTATTTTTTATATACAAGAAGTTGTCCAATTATGATCTTTAAACCCAAAAGTATCCCACCTAACTGAAAACTAGTATAATTCAATACAAAAACGAAGTTGTCATGATTCCATCCAAGCCATTTGCAAAAAAATTTCAAAAGCTAGGAAAATAAATAACTTACAGTTTGGTAATGACTAAGTCCTCTTCGGCTATAATGTTTAATATCATTACATGCATATTACTTATAAGGAGAGAGTTTTTTTTTTTTTTGTTGAGAAAAGGTGAGAGAGTCTTTTACTTTACATCCATATCAAAGCCCTCTCCTATTCTTTCCCAACAAGTAGCAAAAAGATTTCACTCCATTTCTTGGAAAACCAAATGACTCTTCTCTCTTCACTAGAGTAGAAAACAAGATGGAACTTCAAACATTTTCGTCAATTCTATTAACCTCCTTCCCTTTGCAATACCATTACCACTGCAAGTCTACACCAAAATCTCTATCGTAAGTTTTCTTTTTTATTTTCTCAAGATCTTGTTTATGTATTATTGAGTAATTGAATTTGTTAACTTGTCTACCCAATTAGAAAGGAATATTGAAAAGAAAAAAAAAGTGCTTTCATTACTTTGCTAGTTCAATTTCTTTTTCGTTTTAAGGGTGTTAACATAGGGTTTTAAATTATTTTATTTTAAGTCTTACAGGGTTTGGTCTTCTAATTTTATGTGTCATTCTTTAGTGCTTGTGTGCCATTATCGGTGTTTATTGCATAATTTGTGGTATTAAAGATGAACAATACATATTCTTATACCATTGTAACCACAATAATACACATGTCATGCGTTTTCCTTTAAGTGGAAGCTTTTTGTTATCATCTATCTTTTTCTATTACACCGAATAGATTGCCTGATTATTTTATATGTTTATTGTAGATCTAAAAATGGCACAGGACGTGGATCATAGCCCTTAGGTTCCTAATCAAGTTCCTGACCAGATTCTTGAGCAAGCTACCATTCGTGGCAATCCAAAAAAGCAAAAAATTACCAAGAAGTCTGGTTTAGCTAGAAACCATGGAAAATCTGAGGTATGGAATTTTTTTAAGAAAGTTTGGAGGAGGAAATTGGGAAATACAAAGGAATTGCAATTTGTATGTTTTGTGAAGCTAGAATTACTGCATCTTCTAAGATTGGCACCAATAATCTATGGTCTCATACTATGACTTGTAAAAAGTTTCCTCGTGATAAACAAGATAATGCACAGACATTAATTTCTATAATAGGAGGTTAAACTTGCAACTCGAAGTTTGACCAGGAGCTATGTAGGAGATTTCTTGCAAAAAATGATTATTCTTTGTGAACTCCCATTTAGCTTTATAGAAAAGGAAGGCTTTAGAATATTTTTGAAGTTATACAGCCAAAATTTCATATGGTTTCCAGAACCAAGATCACAAAGAATTGTTTACAAATACATCATGAGGGAAAAAGCAAGTTAAAAGATTATTTCAAAGAGATTTCTGCACGAATATGCATCATAACAGATTTGTGGACTTCAGTTCAAAATATTGGGTATATGGCCTTGACAGCTCACTTTATGGAAAAAGATTGGGTTCTTAGAAAGAAAATCATAAATTTTCAAGTTCTTCCACATCCACACAAAGGAGAGGTTATTGCAAAGGCTATAGAAAATTGCCTCTTAGCGTGGGGAATAGAAAAGGTTATGACGATCACCCTTGATAATGCGAAGAATGATGATACATGTGTTACAAATTTAAAGAAACGATTTAACAAGAGAAATATGATGTTATTAGGTGGAGAGTTCTTTCATGTAAGGTGTTTTGCACATGTCATCAATTTGGTTGTGAGGGATGGAATCGAAGAGGTGAAGACAACCATCAAGCCTCTTCGTCGAAGTGTTAAGTATGTGAGGAGTAGTTCATCATGTTTGCAAAATTTTAAAAAATGTGCTTTGAAGGAGAGTGTAACTTGCAAGAAGGTTGTGTGTTTAGATGTTAAAACAAGATGGAATTCAACATATTTGATGATAAATGCAGCAATGGAGTTTGAGAAAATATTTGATAGGCTTTTGGAGCATGATCCATTCTATAGAAGTGAATGTGAACTGAAAAAATAAAAATAAAGAAGATGGGAGTGAGCTGGGTTTGAAAAAAAAGGGTGGAAGTGAGTGTGATGAGAGAGTCCCATAAATGAAGTTTATTAGAGTAAATTTCGAAGTTTGCATACGTTTTTGGAAGATTTTTATCTTCTAACAAAGAGTATATATGGTTCTCATTACATCACCTTTAACACTTACTTTGATGAGGTGACACAAACCAAAGATATGTTTGTTTGGGGGTGGTCAAAATTCACCCAGTTTGCCAAGGAAGAATTCCTAGCCGGCGAAGAATTCCTAGCGAACGAGATTTCCTAGCGGAGGAAGAATTATTAGCTGCGAAAGAATTACTAGCGGCCAAGAATTCCTAGTGGTCGAAGAATTCCTAGCAGCCGAAGTGCTTACTCAAAAAGGTGGTCGAGGTCTTTTCTTCAAAGGCCATGGTGCCTTCTCAAAAATACGGCTGAGGTGTTTTCTTCAAAGGCCATGGTGCCTTCTCAAAAATATGGCTGGTCGCTTCTCTTTACAAAAGTGGTCGGGCATATCCTTGCAAAAGTAGCCAGGCATATCCTTACAAAAGTAGCCGAATGCTTCATTCTCAAAAAGTTGGGTCGGGCACTCCTTGAATACCTTGGTAGGCCACTCCTCTTACAAAAAGCTGGGCTAAGGCAAATTTTCTCCTTACTCACCTTGGCGTCCTCCTCTCAACACTTGGGCAAGGAAAGTTGGGCCAAGGGAGTTGAAGTTTGGCAGGAGTATGTCCGCCGAATTCCCAATATTCAAATATTTGAGAACTCAAATATAGTCCAAATAGGGTCAAGCCCAACATCCAAATATTTGGAGTTCCCATACCACCCATCTTTGCGGATGGTCAACGGATGGTAAGCCAACTCTAGAATTCTAAAAACTCAAGGGGCACAAGGTTCCACCAAATGTCAAGATGAAATCTCGGAGGTCAAGACCCAAGCCACGGATTCAAGCCCAAGATTTCCGGAGGTCAATATGCATGTGATGGAGGCCTTACGAGGAAACAAATCAAGGAGTTCGATAATAACTTCAAATGTTCCAAAGCAAGGAAGAATCAAGCATGTCAGAATATTTCACTCAATGCAATCCCACGGATTTAGGGGGGCTTTGAAAGGAAAGATTTTTAAAAGAGTTGACATTTGGCCATTCAATGGCCAGCCCATGGGCTGATGGATGCCCTATATAAACTTCACCAAATGAAGGCAGACGACACACAACATCAGACAAACAAACCTATTTTTCGTCTCGCACTTTTCTTTTCCTAGACTTAGGATTTTACTTTTCATGCACCTAGTGTAGCGAGTTCTTCCTTTTCTTAGTGTAAGTTTAAATTCTCGTTCAATTTATATTTTCTTGTCATTTAAATTCAAGTTTATTTCAATTGCTTTACTTTTCATTGTTATCGCACTTCAATTAAGTTTAATTTCAAGTTCATTTTACTATATCGTTCTTATTGTTTTTATTTCGTTCTTGCTCTATTTATTGCTTTGATTCATTTTATCGCACTTTATTTCTCATCTTTACGTTATTTATCTTTTTGCACTTTACTTTACGCATTTGTCTTTAAATTATATTTAAGTTTAAGTACCTTTACTTTTTGCACTTGTTGTTCTTTTCATTACGTTTCACCTTCAATCTTCATCTCTACACACTCCACATCATTTGGTCCCTCACAGAAAGCCTTGACCCTGAGGTAGTGAAAGAACCCAGGCCGTGAGGAGGTTCCTTACTCGGCTGAACAATCGTTTGATTAAAGTTAGATCTCGGACGCAACATATCCATCTACTCACATTCCATTCAAGCCCAAAGTCGGGGCTTGGTGGTGGCATGCCCCGCACTCAAAAGAAGAAGGACCAAAAGTTCCTTCCGTTGGTCGCCCCGGCCGAAAAGAGGGAAACAATGCTCTTGTAACAAATGGGCAGCAATGATGTTTTTCTTAGTGACATGGCTAAGAAAAGGAATGAAAATTTTGAAAAATATTGTAACATTGATGCTTTGAATCTAGTTTTGATTGCTTCTATTGTGCTAGACCCTAGATATAAATTCGATTGTGTGACATTTTGGTATATAAGTTACTTGGATAGTGATATTCTTCTAAGTGAGGAGGAAAATATAAAAAAGTCAAGGATTGGGTTGAAAGATTCAAAAGTATGATGTCACGTCTTTTCTTCATTATAAGTCGGAAGCCACATCTTTAGATGATCAATTTCAAATTCAGAGAGTGTTGTGGCTAATCAAGATGGGAATCGATCCAAGAAGGAGATCTTTAGGAGTAAATTGAAAAGAAAGGAGCATGCAGATGCTATTCAAAAGATGATGTCACGTCTTTATCTTCATTATAAGTCGGAAGCCACATCTTTAGATGATCAATTTACAAATTCAGGGAGTGTTGTGACTAATCAAGGTGGGAATCAATCCAAGAAGGATGTTTTGAAGTAAATTGAAAAGAAAGGAGCATGCAGATGCTAATAATGATCTAGACAGATACTTGAGTGATAGAATTGAGGATGAATCTCCAAACTTTGATGTATTGGCTCGGTGGAAAGGGAAGTATGCAACCTACCATGCACTTGCGATAATGGTACGAGATGTTTTATCAATTCTTGTGACATTTGTTGCTTCAAAATCTGCTTTTAGTACTACTGGAATAGTTCTTGACCCATTTCGAAGTTCCTTGACACCAAAGAGCGTGGAGGCTTTGGTGTGTACCCAAGATGGGTTAAGATATTCAAAACAAGAGTGTGGGAGTGTTGAAGAACAACTTTAAGAGCTTAAGGAAATTGAAATTTGTATGTAACATTTGACTTCAAATTATATACAGCTCTTAAATTGCTTTTTTTAATTATAGTATTGATTTTATGCTTGTTGCAGTTGTAAGCCAAGAGTTGGAAAATCTATCACTTGAATGAACGGAACTAAATATGAAGGCATGGATTTCTTTAGTTTAGTTTTGTATAAATATGTAAATTTTTTTTTGTATTTTTTATGTTTTCCATTATCTTTAAAGGAAAATCACTGGTGCATTTCCTGCCACTTTTCTCTTCATGTGCCCTTGTTAATTCATATTTTTGTTGTTTATTTTTCTTGAAAGGCTTGAAATTTTTTAATGACAAAGACAAAATAGAAGAATAAAAGCTGTCATTGTAAGAATTGATTCTCTCATTGAATGAAGAGTGTGATCAGTACAATAATGTTTATATACAAAGTGTTAGGAAATATCTAGAATAAAAATTGTTACAAAGAATCATGAGAGTGTAACAAGTGTAAGGATGAGATGAACTTAGCGTTTTCTTGGATTCCTCTGGAATGATATTGAGGTATTAGTACTGTGCAGTTCTTATTTGGTCTAATGTGCTCTTGCTTGATTGTTCTAGAATAGTGTCGTGGCTCTAATGATGTATCGTTGTTCTTGTTGATAGAGCATTTTGTTTATCAAGGCTAACTAAATCTCGTTGAGCTTGATGATGGAACATTCACATTCTATAAAATTAGTATAGTTTTCTTTCTTTTATCACGTTTGATGATGGAACATTGTATACATTTTTTTTTTTTTGCAGCTTCTTCTAGTGACAAATTATTTCAAGGAATTGAAGATGGTGTGCTTTTTAATTTGGAGTGTGAGTGTTGATTTTTGTTCAAATAAATACTAGGCTTATTTACTGTAGTACCCCCTGAAACTTCGATCAAATATCACTTTACCTCCCCAAAGTTAAAATGACCCACTTAACTCCCTTGATCGTGGTTTCGTGTTCCACATTACCCCCCACTGTTAACTCTGTTAAAAAGTTCTGTTAAAATGCTGATGTGGCACAAATAGGACCCATTCTTGTATGCCATGTGTAACAAATAATAAAGTATTTTATTTTAATAAATATAACAAATAGGAAGAAAAAAAGTTTAGAAAATTATTACTTCTCTCCCCTCCCCTTCTCTCTTCTCTCCCTTGTTCTTTCTCTATACCCGACCCCCCAACAACTCCTCCCTATCTCTCTTTATCTCGCCCTTTTTCTTTCTCTGTTCCGAGCTTCACCACCTTCATGGCAGAGACCTTGAGATAGTACTTGATCCCAAAAACTATCCACCTATGCACCTCCACCACCTCCAACAATTGAATCACTTCACTGACGCTGCTCTGGTGGCTCTTTCGCTGGCTCCAGTTGTCTTGGGCCATCGAAAACCTCTCCGACTCCTGAACCTCCTTGTTCGTTCTTCACATCTTCGATTTGTCGCTTGCCTCCGACCTTGGTTCCTCCATACCCATTTGACAAAGCAAACAAGAGGCAGATCAAAAGGGCCAAAATCATATTTTTCATTATTTTTGGGAGTTGTTTATGGTGAATTGAGTTTATGGGTTTTTGGGTTTGGGTGTGGAGAACTGAAAGATTTTGTTATTGTTGAGTATGGGAATTGAATTTGATGAGTTTTTGGGTGATTTGAGTCGGTTGTTATAGGGTGCTTGTGTGAGAGAAGGGGAGTCTTTGGACACCCAAAGATAAGCCTCCAACTTTGAAAACATAATTCTGTGATTTCATATCAATGTTTTCAAAGGCGAGGCGTATTGTAAGCATTAGCGTTGATGCGTAAGCCTTTTGAACATTAATTTATTTTAATAAGAAAAATGTAGGAATAATACAACTAGTATATTTTTAAAAAAATTGAAAAAAAAATATACGGAACTTGAAATTGTTGCGAAGAATTAGAGAGAAAAATAAAATGACTTACTTGCAGTCAAAAGATGAAGAGAATTCTTGAAATTGATGGAGATTATCTGATAAGGGTAGAATATATTTAGTATGTACTATACAATATATATATATTAATTTAGAAAAGGAAAAAAAAAAGAGGTAAGTAGAAAAGCGCCGGCTGGAGTTGGAAATGGCAAGAAGAATATGCCTTCAATTTATTACAATAAAGGTAAGGGGGGGAAGTAGAAACTTCTGGTTTTTTTTTTCCAACACACTCCAAGTGACGCCGTTTCGATTTTAAATTGTTTTTAAATGCTACAATCAAAACGACGTCGTTTCAATAACCTAAAAAACAAAAACAAAAAGGTCGTCTTCCTCGCGAGTTCTTCCTAAGTTTGCGATGAGCAAAATTCTTCGGTTGGAGGTTTCCAAATCTGCACGCCTTGCTTCGCTACGCTTCAACATGCCTTGCAACGCCTTCTTACGCCTTCCCACAACTCGCGAAACAGCCGAATGCTCATGCCTTTGAAAACACTGTTTCATATTCAATATTGAAATTCACATATCCATTTTTTTTTTTTTCATAAAACATATCTTTACCATCAATTAAAACCCCAGCCGCGCCAAATCCTCTGCCATCACACCATTGTTGTCACCATAAACTCTGACCTTGCCAAACCCCATTGTCACCACCACAATTGCTACCCAATCGAACCCATTGCCACCCCAATCACTTGGACCATAACATCCACCGTAGACCAAGTCGAACCCAATCCACATCACCACCATAATATAGTCGAACCACCATTATCACCATCAACGAGTGGAACCAGAATGAGAGATTGTGTAGGACAGATATTAAAGGAAAGAGAGCTAGAGAAATCGCTAAAGGGGAGAGGGAAAATGAAAGAGAACCAGATAGATCCATATGGAGAGAGAGAAAGAAAGGAAAAAAAAATGAATTACATTATTTTATTCTACTTTTTCAAACAAATTTTTTTTTTATTCCACTTAAGGGAAAAAAAAAAGGTGGGCTCTTCACATGACACATCAACACGTGTTGCAAAAAGACTAAAATAGCCATGCCACGTCATCAAAACTAATAGAGTTATTAATGGAGATAACAGTGGGGGATAAAGGGGAACACGAAACCATGGTCAAGGGGGTTAAGTGGGCCATTTAACATTGGGTTGTAAAGTGAAATTTGACCAAAGTTTTAGGGGGTACGAAATAAATAAGCCTAAATACTATTACAGTAACATTACCCCTCTCTAACTAATATCATAGAACTTCCCATCACACACAAGTGTATGATACTTCTAGTTAATAATTACACCAAGAGATCTATATGCTATGAGATTCATCATGTTAGGTCAGGACTTGCAGTTGATTGCTTTGTTCCTGACTTGTATTCCTTCCATTCTATATATATTTTTCATAACCTGTAGCAGATATAGCTTGTATCACTCTTGTACAGTCAAAGGTTTCAGGATAGGCATTTTCTAACAAAACTAGCACTCTTGGGTTCCTTCCACTTTTCTCTTAGTGTGCCCATGTTTCCTACCGAAGTATGCATAACAGTTCATAGCATATGACTGTTCATTACTCTTTTGCATAACAATTCAGATTATATATATCCTCAAACTGAGTGAGTAATTAGTTGTAACCTTGGAATTGCAGGTTGGCATATTCGTGATTTCAGCAATGGTATTGTGAACTAGGATGTATTGATTAGCTTACTTCCAGTGATGAGTTGAATTTGAATGTATTATGGATCTATATTAAATGTTGTAGTTTTTATTTTTCTGTTTTTATTGTGTACTAGTTCAAATTTGAACATTATGTCATTTGAATGTAAACATTGGAATTTTTTTGGAATTGTTTTTCTTTTTGGTTGGCTTAATCATGATTCACAAATTTCAAAAATTGATTTCCGAAATTATTATCCGAAAATTATGAAAATATTAACTTCCAAAAATTCCGATAATGGCGAAAATTTCACATCGGAATAGAGTTAGCACATTCTGAAATTTTGGAATCGAAATCCGAACTGAAAGGTAATTCAGAAAAGTTTCGAAACGGAATTCGAAACAATGGTTTCCAATCCGTTTCGGCCAAAAACACCCCTAGTATTCTTTTAAGACAAACATATTGTTCACATTAATCATACTTTAGACAGGGTTCGTGGCCTGGCTCAAAATTTTTGTGTTCAAACTGGATTTTATAGGCTTTTTAAATTTTTTGGACAAGGTCAAGGTTTCAAAAATGAATGGGTCTAGACGGGCTTAATGGAGGTGGGCCTAAACGGACAGGAAAATATTTTTTTTCTAAGGGCCAGTTTGATATTATTGTGTTGTAAAAATAATCACTGTCAGATTTGCTATGAGATAAATCAACTATGAAATGAAGTAGTTCAGTGTTTGGTTAACTTTTTGTTAGAAGTGCGGTTGGTAAAAAAAAATACGGGGTTATATTTGCAATTTTGAAAGTTTCATTAAACACAGCGCCTCTTCAAAACTGATTCTGGCATAATCAAGAAATGAAAGCAACTCATCACCTACTTTCCCTAATTGCTTTCTCTCACAACAATTATTCAAAATTAGTGATTTTATTATCTTTTACCAAACAGGTTGAGCTTTCAAAAATTTCAAAATAATCACTTATTGCTGAAAATAAGCAATACCAAACGGGCACCAAATCTTTTAAATCTTTTTGTTACACATTTTTTTGTCAAAAGTAATAGATAAAGAGTCTTATTTTAAACAATAGTATAGACTATTACATAAGAAAACAAAAATATTTGTCAAACTCTTTTACTAAACTTAGATCAATAGCCAATATATTTAAAAAAATACTATACCTAAAAATGAATCTTAGAAAATGTGTTACTTCTATCCCAAACAAGGATTGTTATCATGAAAATTGAAGTAATTTGTGTCATTAGAATTAATAAAACCAACATAAGCTTTCCAATTCTTTATTGAACCATTAAATTTGAACTTGACAGAAAAGGGGCACTAAAAGATATAGAGTATATATTGCTTGTTTGTTACAAAATTTTAGACAACATTGAAAAAATTAACTTAATTTGTAAAAATGTTTAAACAAAATAAGAAGTTTATTACTTTATCATACATATTACATTATTTTGATTAAGTATAAAATGAGGTTATGGAGTGTACAATTAAATCTTAAACAAAGAAGGACATATATGAGCCGGCCGAGGGTTTCAAATCCTAAGCCCAAGCCCTGCCCAACCTTAGAGTGAGCCTAACCACTTCGATCCGCTATCCGTGGACTGAATAATGACCCCTACTTATAGAGATGGTAGCTAATCAATTGGCAAAAAGAGGACATAGTTATATCAACTAATGTATATGGTTTTGTAATTTTCCGTTGGATGGCTCTGATGTGTGTGGTATTAGCCATAACTCTGTGGTTGATCAAAATGATCATCACACCGAGCAAAAACCAGAAAATGGTCAATACACCCATGCTATGACAGCTGCTATGCTCCAATAGTCACAAAGGTATAAGCAACACAACGACAAGCATATTCCTTGTTCTTATCTGCTGAGTCATCTTCAGGGGTCCTTGCCCTAGGGTTTTCTGTATATCTCTTGTGTATATATATACACCTTTCACCTCAATTGTAAATGACAAGAGCCGCAGCCTTTCATTGTCAGATACGTTGATTGTAACCCATTATCAATATTAATAGAAATATAGACATTGCTTTTCTCAATACCTATAGACCTTTTTCCTTCTCAGTATGAATTCTATCATGGTATCATGAGCCATTAACACCACACGGTACCTTTTTTCTGTTGCCCTCTCTACTCTACTGCCATGGCAATCCCACCCTTCAATAACCCTTTCTCTGATTCTCATCATCCCACTTCTGACCTTGCCCTCCACACCTACACTCCACCCATCTCTAACCACCCTGTTTCCAGCCTTCTTCCTATTAAACTAACCCGTGACAACTATCTTTTGTGGAAAGAATTCTTCCTCCCTATTCTTCAGACCTCTAATTTGCTTGGCCTCATCAATGGTACTGACTCGTGCCCAACCCAATACATCCCTAATCCTGAAAACCCTATTCGCACCATTGTTAATCCCGATTTTCATCACTGGTTTAAAAAGGATCAGACTTGTAAGATCTGGATCCACTCTTCACTCTCTGAAAGCATCCTTCCCTATATAGTCTACTCATCTACCTCTCGAGACCTCTGGCTCACTCTTGAATAGAGGTTTGCTGCCATCACAAGATCCCACCTTTTACAGCTCAAAGCTTGTATTCAAAATCTCAAAAAAGGGTCTCTACCCATGCTAGACTATCTTCAGCTTATCAAACACACTGCTGGTGCTCCTCTTAACCCTACAAATTTCATTGCTTATGTTCTCAATGGCCTCCCTGCTGAGTATGATGCCTTCGCTACCCCCATTAGGGTTTTTTCTGACCCTGTAGACCCAGAAGAACTCCATGGCCTCCTAACTTAGTGAGGAAATGGCTCTTGACCAACGTGCCTCTCTCAACAATGACTCCTCAGCTCATGCATTTCACAACTCCTCCCAAACCAACAACAAAGCTTTCTCCTTTACCACAAACTCTCACCCATCTTCCTCCACCAACAGAAACTCCAACAAACCTTTCCAATCCTCCAACAACTCCTCATCCTCATCTTCTTTTCGCCCTCCATATCACCCCTCCAATTATGTCAACTCTCGCATCAAATGCCAAATTTGCAACAAACCCGGTCATACCGCTATTACTTGCCGCAATCGTCACAACCACTCATATCAAGGTCATGCACCTTCCCCTCGTCCCACCTCTTATTCTCCCACAACCCATAATCCTATTGCCTCTTACACCTCATATCCCTCAAGTCATCCCTTCCATACATCCACATGGTATGCTGATACAAGAGCTACAAACCACATCACTCATGACTTATCTACAATCTCAATGCCATCTGATTATACTGGTTCTGAAAAGGTAATAGTGGCTAATGGGCAGACTATTGACATACACCACTCTGGTAAGTCCATTCTCTATTCTCCTTCCTCTAAGTTTTCTCACAAAAACATTCTGCACACACCACATGCCACTCATAATCTTCTCTCTGTTCACAAGTTTGTTAATGACAATAACTGTCATCTCATATTCACTCCCTCTGCATGTTTTGTAAAAGACAATCTCACAGGCAAAATCCTTTTCGGGGCCATATTGAAGGTGGCTTATATCCTATTCACCTCTCTTCTCACAAGACATCACCTTCCTGTCTCATGATCACTGCTTCTCCATCTCTTCGGCATCAAAGGACTGGCCATCCTTCTACTCAAATATTGCAACAAATCATCTCCAAAAACAATCTTCTAGTTTTAGGCAAATTTAAGGATCTATCTTTTTGTAATTCTTGTCCGTTGGGCAAGCAAACTAAGCTTCCTTTCTCTCTACCTCATGTATTTCACGTTCTCCTCTGGAATTAATTCATACAAACCTTTGGAGACCATCTCCTACTCCATTTTTTTTTTTTGTGGTTTTCATTATTACATCATTTTTATTGATGACTATTCTAAATATTGCTGGCTTTATCCTTTACTCACCAAGTCTGCTGCTCTCATTGCTTTTATACAGTTCAAAATACACGCTGAAAAGTTACTTGACCACAAAATTCGCACTTTAAGATGTGACAATGGTGGTGAATTCACCAACATTGCCTTTCAACAATTTCTCATTGCTAATGGTATAAACCAACAGTTTTGCTGCCCTCACACTCCTGAGAAAAATGGCTTAGCTGAGAGAAAACATCGCCACATCATTGAGCTCACAAGAACTTTGTTTGCTCAATCTAATCTTCCATTAAACTATTGGGTTGAGATTGCTCAAACCTCGGTCTATCTAATTAATAGAATGCCGAATAGAGCTCTTCACTTTATTTCTTCCCTACAGCAATTATTTCATTGTACCCCCAGATTATACATTTTTAAAAGCGTATGGGTGCATATGTTATCCCTGGTTAAGACCTTACTCAAAGCACAAATTGGCTTTCCGCAGCCATCCTTGTGGCTTCATTGGGCATGGCACTCAACACAAGGGATATAGATGTCTTGATGTTAAGACTAGATGAATTTATACTTCTCGCCATGTGACTTTTGATAAACACTCATTTCCATTTCATCAATCACCACCCACAGCTGCCCCATCTTTGACTCCCTCATATCCTCTTTATACCCCTACTTTACCTTTACCCCAACCTACTTTACAAACAGACCCCACGCCTCCTACCTCCCATCTACCTAATCCCCTTATGCCTCCAATATCATCCCCAACTTTATCCCCAACCACAAATTCCCTACCTTCACCCTTTTTCCCTTCCTCCTCCACAAATATCACTCTCCCCATTAATCTTTCTTTATCCATCCCACTCAACATTTCCCCCCCAACCCCAGTACGTTCCCCTCCTCCCTCATTACCTTCTATCACTCATAATCTTCATCCTATGCAAACACGTTCAAAATCTGGCATTACAAAGCCTCGGATTTTCACCACAAACCACCCATTTCCCACTACTCTTGCCTCCATTCCCACAATTCTTACCCCCACCACATTTGCTCAAGCCTCAAAAATTCCAAATGGTTGCAAACTATGCAAGAAGAAATCTCAGCTCTCCACACAACAAACACGTGGACTCTTGTCCCACCAAGTCCTACTCACAATGCTATTGGTTGCAAATGGGTATTTCGAGTAAAATACAAGGTTGATGGCACTCTTGACAGATTTAAAACTAGACTTGTTGCCAAAGGTTTCCACTAATAGCCGGGCTTGAATTTCACTGAAACCTTCAGTCCTGTGGCAAAACCAACAACCATTCGACTCATACTATCCCTTGTTATGCAACATGATTGGCCCATAACTCAGTTTTGACGTGTCCAATGCATTCCTTCATGGCACCCTTCATGAGGACGTCTATATGCAACAACCTCCAGGTTTTGTTCAACCCCTCATATGTGTATAAGTTAAACAAATCCCTATATGGCTTAAAACAGGCCCCTCGTGCCTGGTATGAGGAATTGTATCACTCTCTTTTATCTATTGGCTTTATTTCTTCTAAGGCAGACCCATCTCTCTTTGTTAAGGCTGACCATTATTTGACGTTTATTTTGGTTTATGTGGATGACATAATCATCACTGGCACATCTTCTATCTCCTACCAAGCTCTCATCTCCCAGCTCAGTGCCAAATTCTCAATGAAGAATCTAGGTCCATTACACTATTTTTTGGGTATTCAGGTTCAGCATGTTGAAATATAATCTGTTCTTTGATTTCTCGATTCACTGATTTCTCGATTCACTGATTTGTTTTGTTCTGCCTGATTTCTTAGAGCAGAAGTAATTTTCTATTTTCTGTTCTGTCTATTTTAAATGATGTAATGAGAACCATTAGATCATAGTCTAGGTGGATTCTCTAGCTTAGATTTGGTATGACACGTGTAAGCACCTAATAGGGTGATAGTTGTAATTCTGTTAGAAGAGAATCACATTTCTCTCTACGTCAGTCACACTATGTAAGCGGCAGATTGTAAGAATTCAGTAGAACAGTGCCTTCCTCATTTTTCTCTTCATTCTCTCTAGCTAAAATCTCCAGAAAATACATCTCTTCCTAATCGGAAAATACATATACTAACGGCGAATTCTAACATGGTATCGCGAGCCAGGTTCGATTGCTTGAGCTGGGAGTGAATCTGTGATTGAATCGGAGAAATTGGGTTTTGTTTGAGCTAGAACTTGAGCTCATCTGAAGATCGCGATTTCTCAAATCCAATGTCTAATATGGCAGGATCGAGTACCTCTGAGCTGCGAACTCCAATTTTCAATGGAGAAAATTATGAGTTCTGGAGTATCAGAATGAAAACTATTCTGAAATCTCATGGTTTATGGGATCTGGTTGAGAATGGGTTAAGTGACCTAGATCTGAAGAAGGAGAAAGAGGAGGCTGTAGACACTGAGAAGTCTATGATGGTGATGATGAAGGATGCTCGTGCACTTGGACTGATCCAAAGCGCTGTTTGGATCAACTATTTCCAAGGATTGTGAATGAGAAACTTGAAGGGGCGTGGGATATTCAGCTGGAATTGGAGGAGATAAACAAGTACGAAATGTCAAATTGCAAGGGCTACGTAGGGAATTTGAATATACCCGCATGAAGGATAGTGAATCTTTATCTGTATATCTGGTTAGGTTGTTTGATATAGTAAATCATATGAAGAGTTATGGTGAGGAACTATCTAGAGAGAGAATTGTCCAGAAACTATTGTTTAGTTTACCTAAATCTTATGATTCTATCTGCTCTGTAATTGAACACTCTAAGGACCTTGAAACACTTGAGGTTCAAGAGGTTGTTGCTTCAGCGAAGAGCTTTGAGCTCAGATTGGATAGACACACTGAGAATTTCTGAAAAGGCCTTCACTAGTCAATGTTGGTAGAAAAAACCTTGACCCTAGTCTGAATGTTGGTAGAAAAACCTTGAAAATGGAATTGCTTCTGCAGATCAAATATCTCAGAAAAATTGGAAATCCAACGATGGAAACAAAATGGCCTGCAAACATTGTGACAGATTTCATTATGGAAAATGTTGGTATGAAGGAAAACCTAAATGCCATGGTTGTGGGAAGCCTGGACATATGATCAGAGATTGCTATGGACACAAGAATGTGCAGAGAGTGAATTATGCAAATCAGGAGGAAGATTGTGGCACTTTGTTTTATGTGTGTAATGCTGCAACTGATGTGAAGGTAAATCACTCTTGGTATATTGACAGTGGTTGTAGTAACCACATGACAGGAGATGAGGGACTTTTGGTCAATATTCAAAGGAATTTGAGCTCTAAGGTGAAGATGGGAACTGGAGAAGTGGTCCCAGTTCTGGAAAAGGAGTTTGGTGATAAAAACTAAGTTATGCAAGAAGCACATTCATGAAGTAATGCTTGTACCTGGCCTTGAAGAAAATCTGCTTAGTGTTGGGCAAATGATGGAACATGGCTATCACCTTGTGTTTGGAGGAAATGAGGTGAGTGTTTATGACAATCAGTCACTAGAAAATCTGATTGTGAAGGTGCAGATGACAAATAACAGATGCTTTCCATTGACAATGATGCCTGCGAGTGAGTTGGTTCTAAAAGCAAGTGTCACCCATTGCTTGCAGACATGGCATAAAAGGCTAGGGCATTTAAATGAAAGAAGTATAAAATTGCTTGAGAATCAAGGGATGGTTCATGGCTTACCTCACTTGGAGCAGAAGTCAGTTGTATGTGATGGTTGTATGCTTGGAAAACAGCATAGGGATTCTTTCCCTTTGGAATCCACTTGGAGAGCTTCAAACCCTTTGGAATTGGTTCACACAGACATCTGTGGACCAATGAAAACAGAATCATTATCTGGAAAGCAGGTACTTTCTCATTTACAGATGATTTTACTAGAATGTCATGGGTGTACTTCATCAGAAATAAGTCAAGTGCATTGGAATGTTTTAGAAAATTCAAAGCTATGACTGAGCTGCAAAGTGGGTATAAGATAAAAGGCTTGAGAAGTGACAGGGGTGGAGAGTTTCTATCTGGAGAATTCAACAAGTTTTGTGAGGAATCTGGTATTCAAAGGCAGCTAACTATGGCATATTCTCCACAGCAAAATGGAGTGGCCGAGAGGAAGAACAGGACAGTAGTGGAAATGGCCAAGTCCATGTTGCATGAGAAAGGTGTTCCCTATGAGTTTTGGGCAGAAGCTGTAAATACAGCAGTCTATTTGCTAAATAGATGTCCTACCAAGGCTCTTAACAAGATAACACCATTTGAAGCTTATACTGGCAGAAAACCAGGAATTGCCCATTTAAAAATATTTGGATCACCTTGTCATGTGCTTATTCCTTCAGCATTGAGGCATAAGTTTGAAGAAAACAGTCACAAGTGTATTTTTGTAGGCTATGGTCTCTGTGAAAAGGGATATAGGCTGTTTGATCCAAGTACTAGGAAGATAATTCTGTCCAGAGATGTGCAATTTGATGAAAATGGCTTATGGAAGTGGGAAAATACAAATGAAGAAGAGATGGTAGTCCCTTTGCCTACTGAGAATCAAAGCTGTGAACCAAGTCAAAGCTTGGATACATCACTGCAAATGAATGAAGAAGTCACATTACGAGCTGAACCAAGTCAAAGCTTGGATACACAAACTCAAATAGTTGAAGATACCACTCTGCAAGATGAAGGCATAGGTGAAAGTTCTCATTTCTTTGATCACACACCAAAGAAATGGAGAAGTGTAAGTGAAATCATGGCTGAATGTAATGTGTGTATTGTGGAACCTGAAAATTATGAAGATGCAACTCAAGATGAGTCATGGAGAAAGGCAATGGAAGCTGAACTGGAAATGATAGAAAAAAATGACACTTGGGAACTTGTCGAGAGACCATTTGCTAAACCCGTGATTGGTGTTAAGTGGGTCTACAAGACTAAACTGAACCTAGATGGTACTGTGCAGAAAAACAAGGCTCGTTTAGTGGCTAAAGGCTACTCACAAAAGCCCGGTATTGATTACAATGAGACTTTTGCCCCTGTGGCAAGGCTAGACACCATTAGGACTTTGATTGCTCTTGCAGCACAAAAGGAATGGAACCTATTTCAACTGGATGTGAAGTCTGCCTTTCTCAATGGCATTCTAAAGGAGGAAGTTTATGTTGAACAACCTTGATGAGTCGATTTTATATTATATATTTAACCCCATTCTTAGTATATTTTGGTTAATATTTTGGAAGAATTTTGATACTTTGAATTATATTTCTAATATAGGTCTTCCAACTTCCTCTGGAGCAAAACATAATCAAATGGACGAATTTTGGAGTAATTCCAGTTGGAGGACTTTCGTGAGTCACTTAGCTTGATCGTGTCAGAATTTCAGACTTTTCCACCAAGCGATGATTTCCTGGCGAATAAATAAAGGAGCAGTGCGCTATGCTGGAATAGTGACGTTTTGGGCTTTTATTGCGATTTTAGAGCCCAAGATGACCTCGGATGGGTTCGTGGCCTTCTGGAGAAGTGTTCGGAATATTTTTATCTTTAAAACGAGCTATCTTGGGCCAGATTTGGAGGAGATTTGAGACCAAAACGTGGCTGGACAGATTTGGGCAGATTCTCCTAATCCAATTTGGACTTTATTTCCTAGTCTTATTTTATTTTAACTTAGTTTCCTTGTGGGGATTGGGTAGCTAGGTTTTAGGAGGTATTTAAGCTTCTTTTCACAGCAATTTAGAGATCTCCTTTTAGAACTTCTTTTTGGCTTTTGGAGCAATTGCTAGGGTTTTGGATTTTCGCTACTTTCAGGTGTTTTCATTCTTACTCATTCGAATGATATTTTCTTGGATTTCAATTATGATTATGTGTAACTAATTCCCTTTGCTAGGGCGAGGCCGTAAGCCTTAGCATGAATATGTAGTTTTATTAATTTGCTTATGAATGGATGCATGTTTGCTTTGAATTATTAATCACTGTGTTTAAAACTATCTATCTATTTTAATGATTGATCACCATTAGGATATGTAGACAAGTAATTTGATGCAATTTCTGTTGGAACATCACCCTGAAATTGAGGAGGGCTTCTTGTGATTAGTAATTGTAAGTTCACTTAAGGCGAACATCACGCTCTTAAGGGTTGCATGGTTTTTCAAAGGGTTTTCACAAAGCTTAATGAGTCTTGCATGTTTATATTTGATCTGAACATCACAGACGGATTGCATGTTAGATATACGTTTTGCTTGAACATCACAAGGAAAACATGCATTAGGAAAACCTAACCTTCAAAGCATATATGTGGAAATTCATAAGTAATTGATAGAATTGCATAGGATTGCGACGGTGTTGGCTAAACCCTAGTTTTCTCTAAATTGTTAGTCTTTAAAAAGAAATCATTTTTCTTCTTTGCTGTTATTATTTCCCAACTTTCAGATTTCTTTTACTGTTAGTTTAATCTTTTCAAATTCATAAACTTCAAATCTTTGATAAAATCTATATTAGTTATTAATTAAGAGTTAGTTAATTACAGATTAGTCAAACAATCTTTGGGGACAACGACCTTGCATGAGCATTTATACTACAATTACCTTGTATTCTTGCAAGTATTTTCAGTGATTTTAACCCTGTTTACGCAGGTACTAAAAATCTATCAAACCTCAAGGATATGTACAAGAGAGCAAGGAAACCAAGGTGTACAGGTTGAACAAGGCTCTATATGGACTGAAACAAGCCCCAAGGGCCTGGTATGATGAAATAGATGCCTATTTCAACACTGCAGGTTTTAAGAAGAGCTTAAGTGAAGCTACTCTCTATATCAAAACAAGTGACACCTCAGGTATTATCATTGTCTCACTCTATGTAGATGACATTATATATACTGGAAGCTGTCCTAAAATGCTTGAAGAGTTTAAACAAGATATGATGCAACACTATGAGATGACAGACTTGGGTATGTTGCACCATTTTCTTGGCATGGGAGTGGAACAAACTGATAAGCATATTTTCATTCATCAAAAGAAATATGCCATGAAAATTCTTGAGAAGTTTGGAATGAGAGACTGCAAGTCAGTGGCAATTCCATTAGTGGTGAATGAGAAATTGTGTAGAGAAGATGGAAGTGAAGCAGCAGATGAAAATGAATTGAGCAGATTGTAGGGAGTCTGCTTTATCTGACTGCCTACAAGACCAGATGTCATGTTTGCATCTAGCTTGCTTGCTAGGTTTATGCACAATCCCTCAAAGAAACACATGGGAACTGCTAAAAGGGTGCTGAGATACATACAAGGCACATTAGATTTTGGAATTGAGTTTGCAAAGGGGAAAACAGCTACTCTAATTGGGTATTGTGACTGGCTGGGAGTGAGGATGATATGAGGAGCACCTCAGGATATGCCTTCACACTAGGCTCAGGCATGTTCTCTTGGGCTTCCATCAAGCAAAACACAGTTGCTTTATCTACAGCCGAAGCTGAGTATGTGAGCGCTGCAGAAGCAACTTCACAAGCTAAGTGGCTCAGATTTGTGCTTGAAGATTTTGGTGAAGAACAGGTAGAAGGGACTCCAATTCTATGTGACAACACCTCTGCAATTGCAATGGCAAGGAATCCAGTTCATCACCAAAAGACAAGACACATCAGCAGGAAATTTCATTTTATAAGGGAAGCCATTCAAGCAAAAGAAATCGAACTGGTGTACTGCAAGACAGAAGATCAGATAGCAGACATTTTGACTAAGGCTCTGCCTAAGGATCGGTTTGTGAGGTTGAGAAGCTTGCTTGGAGTGAAATCAGCTAAAGGATTAGAAGGGAGTGTTGAAATATAATCCGATTCACTGATTTCTCGATTCTTTGATTTGTTACATTACTGATTTGTTCTGTGCCTGATTTCTTAGAGCAGAAGTAATTTTCTATTTTCTGTTCTGTCTATTTTAAATGATGTAATGAGAACCATTAGATCATAGTCTAGGTGGATTCTCTAGCTTAGATTTGGTATGACACGTGTAAGCACCTAATAGGGTGACAGTTGTAATTCTGTTAGAAGAGAATCACATTTCTCTCTACGTCAGTCACACTATGTAAGCGGCAGATTGTAAGAATTCAATAGAACAGTGCCTTCCTCATTTTTCTCTTCATTCTCTCTAGCTAAAATCTCCAGAAAATACATCTCTTCCTAATCGGAAAATACATATACTAACGGCGAATTCTAACACAGCACACTGCCAATACAATGTTTGTCTCCTAGCAGAAGTATAGATGCGATCTCCTTACTCGATTCTCCATGTTGGACTGTAAACCATGCTCAACACCTTCTTCCTCTCAAAAATTAGACAATACAAGTGGTCAAATAGTCTCTGATCCTTTCGCATATAAATCTCTCTTTGGCGCCTTACAGTATCTTACATGGACCAGGCCAGAAATTCTTACATGGACCAGGCCAGAAATTACGTTCTCAGTCAATCAAGTGTGCCAGCATATGCACACTCCTTGTACTCCGCATTTGTTAGCCGTGAAGAGAATCTTGAGATATCTAAAAGGCACACCAGCTCATGGCTTGCTCCTTCGCAACGGAAATCTGAACCTCACAGCCTATTCTGACACAGACTAGGCTGGTTGTCCCATTGACCGGTGCTCTACCACCGGCTATTGTATTTTTTTTGGACAAAACTTGGTGTCTTGGAGCTCAGAGAAACAAGCCTTTGTCGCTAGATCTTCAACTAAAAATGAATATCGTTCCTTAGCTTACACAACCACTGAAATTTTCTAGATTTGCTCTCTCCTCAAAGAAATTCATTTTTACCTTGATAAACATCCTCTCATCCTCAGTGACAATACCAGTGCCATTGCCCTAGCCTCGAACCCCATCTTTCATGCAAGAACCAAACACATCAAAATTGATTATCATTACATCTGTGACCTTGTTACCAACAACATTATCTCTATCTCTCATATCTCCGCCCAACCTCAATTAGCAGACCTCTTCACAAAGAGCCTTCCTAAGCCATCTTCACCAACTTTCAGTCCAAGCTCACTGCTCCAAACCCGCAGTTGAACTTGTAGGGATATTAGCCATAACTCTAGGGTTGATCAAAATTATCATCACACCCAGCAAAAATAAAAAAATGGTCAACACACCCATGCTATGCCAGCTGCTATGCTCCAACGGTCACAAAGGCATAAGCAACACAAGGACAAGCATATTCCTTGTTCTTATCTGCTGAGTCATCCTCAAGGGTCCTTTCTCTAGAGTTTTCTGTATAGTCTCTTGTGTATATATATACACCTTTTACCTCAATTGTAAATGACAAGAGTCGTAGCCTTTCATTGTTTGATACATTGATTGTAACCCATTATCAATATTAATAGAAATTTAGACATTGCTTTTCTCAATACTTATAGACCTTTTTCCTTCTCAGTATGAATTCTATCATGTGGTATTAAAATCCCAAGGGAATGCAACTTATAACGTATTTTTGTTTGAAAAAAAAAATATGTATTGTTTGTGTATTGTATGTACTCACATAATTTCATGAATAATACACGTTTCAAATAGTTTGCAATAATACACATATGATTCACACATTTTATTCATATTTGTCACTTATTATTTTATCCCTGAACTTCAACTCAATTCACATTTTGTCCTTAAATTTGCAAAGTGGCTGATGTAGTCCCTCAACTCACTTTCGTTAGCACCATTGGTCATGCTATCATAATCTATTACATTTTATGTCAAAATGGTCATTTTAGGTAGTTTTCCCTTTTTGGGATTTTTAGGAGCAATGGATCCTAAACTTATCTTGATTTACATTTTAGTTCTCCAACTCGAATATTCGCTTCGTAGTCTGCTTCATCCTCTCGTCCCATCTCTCGTACCATAAGTAACACCAGCATCAATGGAGAACAAAGCGAAGGTCCAAATCCCCAATGCACCAACTACTCCCCCTTTTCCCTTGTCCTCAAACTTCATTTAAAGATCCCTTTTTTCCCTCTGAAAAATTGGCTTCGTTAGCAATATGGAGGGGAGGGTGGCTTGCCGTTGGGTTTGGTGGGTGCTGGTAGTTCATTGTTGCTGCTTATTATCACAATTGGACTTGGTAAAACGACTTAGAGGTTACCAAGGACCCATGCATAGCACTGAATAGGGAGCCGCCGAATACACCAGCTACGCCTAACATGTGAAAGTTCAATTTTTCCGTGATTGTAACAAGTTTGGGAGGGAAGTTAGGGGAAATAAAAACTAAATAAAATGATCATTTTTTCCTTATATTTGACGGAAAATGTAACAATATTATGACAACCTGGCAAATGGTGTGAGAGAAAGTGAAGTTGAGGATTATCAAACCTAATATTCGAGGTGAAAGACCAAAATTTAAAAGCCCAAAATTTACTAAATGATATACATACGTAGAAGGAAAACCAATCCTTGTTAATGAAGAAATGCCCAAAATATAGTATGATTTAGGGATGTAGTGTGCTGGCAGAGGCAGGTGGCAGGCAGCTGTGGACCGCTGGAAATTTGGGTATTAATTCTACCTTCATTCTTCTTCAGAACACAGTCCAAGTAAGTCGTTGATAATGGAGGAAGGAAAAAATAATAAAAAAGAAACTCTGTTCGATGTTCGCTCCCCCAATATTCACAAGGCGGAGAATGCGGAGCCAGACAAAGACAGTGGTGAAATGACACTCTTCCCCTTCTCCCTTACCATAATTCCAAGGCAATGCCGGCCGAGGGACGGCAGTATCACTCTTGTTTCCACATTTCTTTTCACCATCTGCATCATCACCAGATTCGCTACATTCCCAATGCCCTCCTTCATTGATTTTCACCATTGCTATGTCACCTTCTAGGTGCTACCGTCTACTCCAAACTCAGCCGGAGACTTTTTGCTTCCAGGAGCCTTAATGGGTTGTGTTCAGACCAAAACTAACTCCCCAACTCATGGCCTTCAAGGCCTTCACAAGTTGAAGTTGGATCATGGGTATGTCAAGGGAGGTAAGGAAGGAAAACCCATTAGCCAAAAACACTCCAGAAAGGATATTAAGGTGGTGAGGTTTAATAGGGAGGAGAAGGTTGTTGATGATGGTGGTGTTGGTGTTCCTGGTGGAGGAGGAGGAGGAGGAGAGGGTGTGATTGGAAGGGAGACAGAGAAAGGTAAAAATGGTGGGAATGTTTCAGGAAGGATTACATTGAAGCAGATTGGAGGAGATGATGATACTGTGGGTGGCTGGCCAAAATGGCTTGTTGAGAATGTGCCTGAAGATGTCTTAGCTGGCTTGGTTCCTAAGACTGCTGATTCCTATGACAAACTTGCTAAGGTAATTACTTACCAAGTACTCTTTAATTATGCGCGATGACATTATCCAATGTCTTACATTTCTCTTAGTGTTTGGTATATGCTGAGCACCCTTGTTATCCTTGCTCCCTGGATGGATAGACATGAAAAAGGTTAAATTAGTTTTCATTGTTCTAACTTCTGGCACATTTTATGTTTAATTGCTTCTTCATTGTGGCCTTGTAATTTTGATACATTCAAAGCCTGTACTTTGAGTTTGTGGGGTGCTCTTTGAATTCCTAAACCTTTTACTTGAAGGTTCTTTGTATCCTGGAGTGTATGAATGGAAGGAACTTGACATGCTAGAATAACTTCCTTTATTTATCATTTCTGTCATCTTCCTTCCTCTACCCTTGTTTTGCTCAATTTTTTAACGTTTTCTATCATCACCCTTTCTCTATCCCTGTTTTGCCCAAAGATTCAAACTGCGGCTTCAGGTGTTAGATGACAAAGAGGGGATTGGGTGGGTAAATAAGTGGTGCCATAAGGTTGTTTGCCTTTCTTGGAGGACAAGGGTATCACAATACCTGAATTGGGTTTCGATATTTGGTTTTTGCAGATTGGCCAGGGAACCTACAGCAATGTGTACAAAGCTCGTGACAGGGACACCAAAAAGATTGTAGCTTTGAAAAAGGTCCGCTTTGACACATCAGAGCCAGAGAGTGTCAAGTTTATGGCAAGGGAGATAACAATACTACAGAAGCTAGATCATCCCAATATCATAAAGCTTGAAGGGATAGCTACATCAAGGATGCAGTACAGTCTATATCTGGTCTTTGATTTCATGCAGTCGGACTTGACCAGAGTAGTCTCACGTCCTGGACAGAGGCTCACTGAACCGCAGGTTGGCATTTTTCTTCGTCATCCTTAGAGCTAATTAAAAACTCTTAAATGTAGGTATTGGGAATATAAGTATGAATTCAAATTTTGTGTAATATTCTGCTGAAAAGGTGTGGAATTAGTGAACTAATCAGGAATAGGCCATGATAAGGCAAGGAAAGTCCTATAATTAACTTTGGAGTGGGAAACAATGAAGGTTGCAAATGATAAATAATACTCCTGTGTCATTGGAAACTTTGCAAAATTCTTTAAGCACTTATTTGTACTTTGTAACTCAATTCCTAATTGTTGCAAACTCAATTCTCGGAATCAGCTCTTAAGAAAAGAAACAGGGCCTTCCCGTCCTCACACATAAATGAATAGGAAGCGGGGCGAGGTTCTTTTATTAAAGGGAGAAAAGAGAGGTTCTTTTGTAGCTTATTTCTATTTTAGGTGTCTGTGAACATAATCAGACTGATTTGGGTGCTTTCTGTACAGGTGAAGTGCTATATGCAGCAGCTGCTTGCTGGTCTCCAGCACTGCCATGAGAATGGGATTCTACACAGAGACATTAAACCTTCTAACTTGCTAATAGACAAAAGTGGGATGCTCAAAATTGCAGATTTTGGGCTTGCAAATTTTTTCCCTCCCAAAAAACGTCCTCTTACGAGCCGAGTTGTGACACTGTGGTACAGAGCACCAGAGCTGTTGTTAGGTTCTACAGATTATGGAGTTGGTATTGATCTTTGGAGTGCAGGATGTCTATTGGCAGAAATGTTTGTTGGGAGACCGGTTATGCCTGGGAGAACAGAGGTAAAATGCTTTGACAGTGAGTTATTCTCTTTAAACTTCATTATCTGTGCATTCTGACTTTCCAGGAAAACTAAATGAGCTCTATTGCCTTCTCACATGAGTTAGTAATACAAATGAATCATCGCTCCATTACAAAAATCTTGAGCAATTAGGGAGGCATCTGCAAAATGAAACAATTGCATCTTTCATGTATTCTTCTTCACATAAGCACTTTCGTTTTTGTTTATTTCTGTACATTCAACATAAGTTTTATTTTATATTTTAATTTCTATGCTGGAAATAAATCTTATTGGATTTTGGTTTTATTTTATGCATTACTGAAATACGCTTTTTCTGTAAGCCTATGCATGTAACCATCTCATTTGTGGCACTTTTTAGTCTATTGAGCATTTTTGTATTCAGGTTGAGCAACTTCATAGGATCTTCAAGCTTTGTGGTTCACCCGGAGATGATTACTGGAAGAAAATGAAGCTACCAACAAGCTTCCGACCACCACAACATTACAAACCTAGTTTTGAAGAATTCTTTAGGGACTTCTCAACATCATCATTTGGTCTCTTGACAACACTTCTTGCTCTGTACCCGGCATCTCGTGGCACTGCTGCTTCTGCTCTCCAAAGTGACGTGAGTACAAACAGGAAGCTCTTTCTTTGTGTAATCAATATTTTCCATACCTTCTTTTTAGTCCCCTCTCTTTTAGTTTGCTTGCCCATTCTCTGCAACTGAAGAAGTTCATGCAGTGAAATTATCAGGAGTTTGAATAGTTAGTGCTACATGAAATGTTGAATCTCTCTGTTTTGTTAGATTAACATAATCATGAATTTGTTCTGAATTGACTAAGAGTTTATGGTCAATGTCTAGCAGGTCATCATTGCTTTGTATAATGATGAATTCATAGCATAATTTCTCCTCTCTCTCTTCTCTCTCTCTTTTGGCGAAAAGGATTAGCATTATCAGTTGTATGTCATCTTTGATTTGTTTCAGCAACCAGATACATAATTTATTTTTCTTTGTGGGAGATAAAATTAAGATGCCATGCTGTTACTCTTTTACTTTACGAGTTGGATGAAAGTTTATGAGTACAATTTCAAGTATGAACTGCGTCTATGCGGACAACTTGACCTTTAAGAAAAAATTTGGTCGCTCTAAGAGCAGAATGAGTGAAGAAATAGCAATGAGAAAGGAAAGATGTCTTAGTGATATATTTTAGTATTTTCCTTTTGATTGTTTGATGTACTTCTGCTCAACATGTATTTATAAATACTAAATTCTATCTGCTTTCAGTTCTTTAGTTCAAGTCCGTTGGCATGTGACCTTTCAGCTCTACCGGTGATGCATAAAGGGGAGGATGAGTGGATTCACACCAGGGATCGGAGGAAGTACGTTATTTAAATTGATAATATGCAATTTACTGTCATTATTTTGATTTATTTAATAAATAATAGGCCGAAAGAAGAAAGATAGCACAAGATAACATTTGAATTTGATTGGATGAAAAATTAAGATATATATCTTTAAAATTTCCAATTCATTAGCATTTTGAATTACCTTTTCCTTCCTACGTAAGATGTTAGAAACTTAGAATCTGCTCTTTTAGGTTTTTTCAGTGGTGTTCAATTGAGTACAAATTTGTCCATTATGTTCTAGTCCCGTGTAGAGGAAAAACTTTCATTTTCAGTAATGGAGACGTTGCAGAAACAAGCCTCACAAAAAAAGACTAGGAAAAGACGCAATGAACGAAAGCTTTCCCTGAATCTAAAACAAAAGAAAATCTGAAAGTGGCAAGGACTTTCAATTAAATGCTACAAAACCACAATGGATTTAAATTATCTTGTTTAGATATAAAATGGATGTTATGTGCTGTCAACACACGCAACATATGAGTTACTTTAATTGTGCTTTTCCATCTGATATAAGGAGGGCTTCCAAACCAAAACAATTGTCTCAAAAAAATCGTGAACGTCATCAAAGCAAGGTCCAAGAGGTCAGAGGAGAGTTGGAATCTTCTAATAAGGTAATCCTTAGTTTTGCATTTTTGTTTGATTAATCAGACTCAATTTTGGATTACTTTTCCTATTTATGAAGTTACATGGTATATGACATATAGCTCATGGTGTAAATCCTTTTCTCTTTCTTTAGTTTCTGCTGGAAAAGAATGCAGAACCGAACATCTACCGCCAAGCTACGGGAAGTTCGCACAGCCAGGATATGGAAAGCATGCATAGCCAAGAGATGGGAAGCATGCATAGCCAAGAGATGGGGAGCAACAGTGCAAGCAGCATCACTTCCTCCAGTTTTAAACCAAGCATATATGAGAACTTGCATGCATCTCTTTCTCCAATAATCCGTTCTCATAAAAAACGATTCCCGACCACTGAGGGTCATCCTACTGCTCTCAAGAACATCAACCCTGATGTTCTTAAAAACATCAAGGACTTTCCCCTCTTGCATGCCTCTATAACAGATATCATCAACCATACTGAAGGCAGTGCACTGTCCTATTATCGCAGATCTCATTCTACATTGGACTTCCGAAATCTTGATCCGGAGAAGATGTGATAATTGTTGGGACTGGACAAAGAGTAGACAATTGGAACAAATCTTATCACCTCAAGCTGTTCTAGTCCTGGCCTAGAAGCTTATAATTCTTTTCCCCACTTTTTTTCGGTCTCAGTTTTCCCCTTGTATGATTTTATGCTATAAATAAGGGTAATGATTTCCCCACTCCTATTTTATCCACTTACACTCCTTTTTTAGTTATAAAAAAGGAGTGTAAGTGGATAAAATAGGAGAAAAAGGAGTGGGGAAATCACCACTCATAAATAAATCTGTATCTGGGACCCTTGCTTTACTAAATCACTTATGCAAAATTCTCTAGGGAACATTAAGGGAAGTTAGTTTTGCACTGAACTAATGATTACAGAAAAGTAGTAATATATCAATGATCTTTTATTCTAAACTTGTCCAAGAAACAATTGTGTTGGATTGGACCATAGACATGATTTGCTAACAAATTTGTACCAGTATTTTACATGTGTTTGTTCTAGATTTGTCCCGGATGCCATACCATCAGGGGTAAGCCAGAGGGGCAAGTTAAATTTGGAAGCAGTGGTCGAATTTGATGTGAGACTTCGGTCTGAGTTTGAACAATGTGGCCGGGATTTGACTGCAGTAAGTCGAAAGACCATTAGGTGCCAAATGTATCGGAAGCTTCAACTGGGAGTTTGAACAATGTGGCCGGGATTTGACTGCAGTAAGTCGAAATTAGGCGCCAAATGTATCGGAAGCTTCAACTGGGTACAATCCGAGGTACTAAAGAAGGTACGGCATGCTAACCCAAGCTAAAAATATATATAAAAATACAAGAGAGAAAGTTAGGCTGGTATCTCTGGTAGACCAAAAAAATCCTTGGTGAAGGAGAAAATTTCAATAAATCTCAACAAATGAAGACAAGAATCATGGGAGGGGCCAAAATGCTTAACCCGTAAACCCAAAACACATTCCAAAATAATTGGCAGAGGATCTTATGCCAATGCTTGCATCAGAAAGGTCCACAAAGAATCCGACATAGGAGCTGCTGAAGAATTTTGAAGGCAGCCAGTAGATTCATGCCTCCGTCATGCCTTAAGTCTCTCCATCAAGCCTTAATTAGCTCCAACCCAACCTCATTCATCCTCAATCATGACCCAAATCACCTTCATTAATCGCTTCCTTTAAAATATCAATATAAGCATACTTTTTGTTTCTTCTCAATCCTCTAAATTAACAGGAAACCCCAATTTTCCTGGGGCCACCACCACCAACGCGTTGGTGGACTTGGTTCTCTGCATGCCCTATGTTTCATGTTACCTTGGACCCCAAGAAACCTTACAAATAGGTCACCTTCTCCCTTCACATGGATTGACACTTGTCCTTATACAAAGAAAACTCTGTTGAATTCACTGTTAAAATTCTGATATGATTTTAGCGCCACAAGGTTTTTGACTGGTAGCATACCGATTTGCCTCAGATCATCTGATTGTTGTCTTGCACAGGGTTTACTTCGTGATTGTACTCAAGCTATCTTAGATTGAATAATAATCGTTCGTACTTTAAAAGGACAAAACTATTTGTCATGCCTTCGGCTATGTGCATGCCCCCTATAGTGCTCTTTCATTTGTAGATTTAATGAAGGACTATTTGCTAAATCAAGAGAAGGTAAGAACTGTTTTTCTTCTTTTGCTTGGCGTAGAAGTTATAAGAAATTCAGACGAAAGGAATTGAAAACCTATACCCTAATGTAGCGATGTTCTAGTTGATGAAGAATGAAGTAAGACTAAAGGGGATTGAAAGTAAGTTGTCTGATTTGATCACCATCCAATCCTAAAGGACTGAATCCCACACATCTCCAATACAACTGCTGGTAATTGTTGTAATTTTAGATATAGTACCGTAAAGTAGAAGCTAATATCACAAATGATTAGGTTTGTGTGATATTGTGATATGATAACCTAAAGCATCAACAACCATAGAAGACAAACAATTATACATCTGGATAAATAAATAAATAAATAAAAGGCTAGGCTTAAAATACAGAAAAAGAAACCGATAGCAAAGGAAAAGAAGCATGTTCCTTTGCAAGAGCAGCTTAATTCAAGAGTAGTCAAAACCATTTTATATATCAATCATTGGATTCAATCCCAAGAAATTCATTACAAATTAACCAGGTCTTGACAAACTATACAGTAATTGGAACCTTACTTGACTTTGACAAGAAAATAAAAAAGTAAGAGGATTCGGTTTAGTTCACTACTCATCGTAGAAGTTGTCAACAAACTTGCCCTTAATCCATTTGAAACTGTTGCGCAACGAAGACTTGAACTTACCTTCCACAGCATACATGTTGTAGCTTGCCACCCTCTTCCTTCTCTCCAGCTCTGGATTGCCAGATGTTGAAGACAACTCATCTACCTTGCTGCAGCTGACCGGACCATTGAAGCTGTATGATTTCGACCGGTCCTCAAACCCAAACTGGGCCTCCGTGTAGCCGGTCGAGTAGTAGCCGGAAAATGATTTGCTCTTCTCCATTACAGAACTTGCTCAGGGAGAGGGAGGCCTTACAAGAGTACCTTTCAGTTCCAAATATATATGCGGTGTGAGAAACTCAGAATAGCAACCCAAATAACCAAGTGCGGTATGCATGGGCCATGACATGCCTTACTTGATGATTAAAGAACTGAATTATTGGGAATTGTGCGCAGGACAAAATCTGCGTTAGGATATGGTGGCGGACAATTAATAATATTACTCAGGGTAGTTGCTTAGATAATTATATATGGAATATGCTAAGTAATTTATGAGCAATGAGCATTTGACACCCACAAAATTAATTAAACTCGGATGCTCTAAATTTTCCCAATTGTGCTTATACTCAAAACTAAGTTTTTGTATATTAGTATTTAATTATCTTTCTAATATAAATGATGTCTTTTATAGCGTCCAATACAAGTACTAAATACTGAAATTTAAAACAAAATTATCATAATAAGCAAGCAGTATACAAGGTGCAATCAGGAGGCAAATAATTATACACAACAAAGTAAACATTTTTTTCTTAGTGGAGAAGTTTGGTGACACCATAGCTGGAGTAGGTACTGTGCTTTCCTCGTTATATGAAATGGAATCATGAGAGAGAGAGAGAGAGTACACGTGGACCAAGATGGTGGCGGACCTGTTTTACTGTTCAATAGGATAACCCACTACTGATGTGTCATTTGGGTATCAATTACTAGTGGTAGGGGCCCAACGTGTGTGGGGTTGGCTTAGTGGAGGAGTGAACCCACCAATATGGGTGTGGAAAGGAGTTGAATGTCCCACCATAATTTCATAAGGTTGTGAAGCCCACAAGGCCCGATTTCATTTTAGAATTTTAAAATTTATCTTCTTTTTTTTTACTTTATCTTTTATATTATTATTTTTTATTTATCAAATTTAGGAAGAGGAAAGGGGGTTTTCTTATGCACACATTGCCAAGGTGTCACGGGGGTTTGAACCTGAGCCTTTTCCACTTGGCTAGACAGTATTGGCATTTTAGAATAATCATTCACTTAGAGGGTTAAAAAAAACACTCAAATCTCACATGGATTCCAATTTGCAGCACAGTAAGAAAAACATGGTAGGAAAAGTGACCTTACACTCTAGACACAGTTCCAAACTTCTATGAGCAATACGATCTTGATGAAGCAGAAGCAATAACAAGAACAGAGTAAAATAGCAATATCTGCACAAAGTGATGGAGGGTGTAGATTGAATGAATTTATAGATTGGGTGCTAAATTGAAATCGACCTATAAATCAGGTCTGCATTTTGTAATTGACCCTTTATAAAACTTAACTCATCATCCATGTAAAATATTTGCTGCTTTACTAACAAAAAAGGACAAAAGAGGAAATTAATTGAAGAGTCGTATTTGACACACAAAGAACAAAAAGAAATGGTTCTATTGCAGAATAAATTTTTAGATGAAGAGGAACAAGCATATGCGCACCTGATTTTGCCCATATAAGTGAAATTTAACGCCTGAAGAAATCAGCACCATCCTCTACATCATCAGTTTTGATGCATCCACTTTGTGCCATAAGTATTCTGTACACTCTCTTGGAACAAACTTCACCTAATCTTCTATCATCACCAAGTAAACCTTCGGTTGTCAAGTCCTTCAGCAGAAATTCCTTTTCATGAACCTGCAGAGAAAAGCAAATAGAACAAAAAATTCATTGTTTTACACTGATGAAGCAGACTGAAAGGCATGTGCATGCTGCTCATCTTGTAACAATATCAATATATATTGCATAAGCTATAAGCATGCGAGTCGGCATATTTCAACCAACTATACATAGCGACTCAAACCTCCAAATTGTTTTCTCAATGAACTCAATCAAAGCAATTTCCATCTTTTTTTTCTTCTGTTTTTAAGAGACAACTAAAGCAATTATGTTCAAAATGGCATAGAACAATGGCCATATTAATCAAAATCCATTTCTATTGGAATTTCATGGTTGTATTCTAATTACTTCTCGAGCAGATATATATCACAAACAAAACATTTTATTCAGTTGTCATATGCATTACACAAACTATACATGGTTATTCAAGAAGCAGAAAACCCATCCAATTTTTTACTTTATTAGAAATACATGTTTTACAGGGTAAAAATCAAAAGGAACAACAAGAAACATGGAGGAATGGTCCATCAGACACTTAAAACAACAGTTAAAATGCTCTAACCCAGTAAATCAACCGTATCCAGTAAGCCCTCAGTACAAAACTCCCCCCTCCCCCCTCAGGATAAAAAATGATTATTCTGAAAGGAATGTTCTTTAAATGTTTTGACTGAGATGCCCAGAGAGAAGCAAGCAGTCTAACTCTATCGCAAATTGCTCCCCCTTCCTCCTTGAAATGTTTTAACCAAGAGGATAGTGACTATTAATTCCTTTCAGAACTTGGGAGTTCCATTGCATTTCTTAATCTCTCTTCATTTCCCAAAACAGACTAGTAGCCAGATGTAACCCAAAATTACAGATTCCATCTTCCAAACAAGCCCAAGGCTCCTACAAGACCAATGGGTGAGGCTATGTTCAAAACTAACTTGCTTACTAAGGTATCGGTCCACAATTTTTATTTATTTTGTTGATGGGAAACAAAACTTCATTAACAAGAGAGCAACAGCACAAAACAATAGACAACATGTCCACAGGAGCAAAGAACTAGGGACCTGTAAAGCAGCATCAAAACCTTAAAAATAGCATAGAACCAGTAAAGAAACAAAACAAAAAACAAAAACAAAAAAGTTCCAAAAGAAGGAGTGCCCCTAAAATCTGGAGAGATTGAAGCCCATACTTATTGATACATTTGGATCCGTGTACACACTCAGAGAAAAAGGCATACTATACTTACTGATATATTTGGGTCCATGTAAATACTCAAAAGAGATTTCATGGTAGGGTACTTCTTCCATATAGCAATAGCAAATCGTGGCTGTACCTTAGGGATAGCTACCAAAGCTTTTAACCTGGATGCAGATACTAATTAGGAACAAAAATAAAGTACTCATGTATAAAATGGATAAACTTACGAAAAACATACAAATCATATTAGTTTGTACAGAGAAGGCTTGTTCAACAACATGTTTTACCTAGTGTCTACCAAAATTGCTTTGGCATCATTAGTTGAGAATACTAATAGGAAGAAAAAAAACAAAGACCAATTAAACTGTTGCATGCTGGTGTTTGGCAGATTAGTTCAAATTAAAGTCATCAATATTCCTAGAATTCCAGAAATCCAGTTTGAATTCAGAAGGCCATGGTCCAATTTTGTGGGGGCAATGGTTGGAGGGCTCGGAGGAAGGGGGATTAGTCCCAACTAACTAGACAATTAGGCTTGCAGGTTTCTCTATCCTCTCACTTTCATCATGGTTCCTCTTCTCCTTTCTGTCCAATCAAACCGTCCTCAAAAGGAGATAGAGCAACCTCACCGGCCTATATCTAGACCTGCATTCCAGAAAGTGAATTCAAAGATACTATATCCCCTCGAGGAAATAAGAATGTATATCAAATGACATAAGTAGAACCACTATCATAACAACCATAGGAGATGAATAAAATCTGTACACTCTAAAATGATGCATTACTTTTGGTGCTGGCAACAATAATTTAAGGGTCTATTTGACAGTGCTTTTAGAAGAGCTAAAAGCGAAATCACAAAACCAAAAGTGTTTTGGCCATGCATAACAGAATAGTTAAAGGAAGCACTTCCAGACATTTCCAGGAAGCAATTGGATTTTCAATAAAAAATTTGATTTGCTTCTAACAAAAGTGCTTCCAGCAAGTAGAAGTGTCCCAAACAGGCCCTAAGCAGTTCAGACCCTTAAAAGTAGGCTTCATGTTATCACTGGTTGCTACATTCATCATACGAAGTCACATCTTTAATTTTTATTCACAATCCAGACTTCTGCCTTCTGAATCTGCTATCTATCTTCTAATTCTAGTAAAATGATCAATCTGTTAACATCATGCTACTCACCATGGGCTCTTTTTAATTAAATTTCGGTCAAGGCAGTCCTTAGGGATAAGGGATCCATTAGCATTTACATCCAGTCTCGTTAACTTCTTTCTGCAATTTTATAAAACAAAAGGTAGAATCAAAATATTGACCAGTTAAAATGTGAAAATTCCAATGGAAAGAGAGAGAGCATTTGTCGTTTTACAATGAAAAAATAACTGTACCAAATGACACCACACGACTATTACTTTCTAGGTAATATAAAACAAAACGAAAAACTAATTTGGAAGTTTGAAACATGAGTAAGCTATGTGATCCTCAGACAGAACTTTTTAAAGAAAATGAGAGTGTATACATATATAAGGCCTAGAAAAGTAAAATCAACAAATACCTAAATTGGCAGGATGACAGGCTGCATGTTAGACCAACAACATGTTCCGCAAGTTCAGCCTCATCCATGCACTGCCTGGAGTGTACTTTAAAAAAATTAGTGGTCAATTTTGCGAGCGCCTGTTAAAAGGGGAAGAAGTCAGGACACTAAACCATTAAAGATCCACTGTTCTGCAAGACATATATGAACGGCCAAAAAGCATTAATGTCTTGCAATCCTTTTAATGTCAGTAGTTCAACCTCCTCAACAGGTGGGAGTCTCCGGCCACTTTGATTTGTCGGGTTCTTGTACAGCTCTTTTTCCCTAACATTGTAAAAAATTCAATGTGATGCAGATCTTCAGTATGCACAAACCCATACTAGCATATTATAGTAGAGCAGAAAATAAAGATAGCTACTGGCACACAAACTGTAAATTTTATACAATGAAAGATAAAAAAGACAAACTTATTTCCAACAAAATCTAAGAAAATACCATTGCATGTCAAAAACACATTCAAGATTTTCTACGTATAACACAAATGAGGAAATGTTAGGTATATGTCACTAATAAAGCTAAACATTCTATCGTTCATATCAAAAGTACACTGAACTGACTGGCAAATTTTTATTTTTTTTTACATCATGCAGTAGTTTTCTTCATGTGATGTTCTACAATATAACAAAACACAACAGGTATTTATAATCTGATGCGGACATCATTAGTTAGTTTCCTGATTTATTAGTTTCCTAGGTTCTCTAGTTTTCCAGATTTCACTAGGATTATAGTTTCCAGATTTTTAGTAGGATTTGATTTAAGTTTCCTAGTTTATTTGAATTAGTTCCTTGGTGGATTAGGATTTCTGTTTTAGCAAGGGATTTTTATCCTATTGTCTCTAGGTTTTTTGCTATATATACCCCCCCATGTAGTTCTTTAAAGTTGAGTTTTAAGATATTAAGAAAAGTTTACTTTCCATCCATTGGAGACTACTTGGTGTGAAGCCAAACCCCTGGAGTGATTCCAGACCTATCCCCTTTGTTCTATTTTCTGTTTTCCATTGTTTTTGCTTCCTCTAAACTACCTAAATTCTTGATTCACCCATATCCTACATCAAATTTGGCATCAGAACGTGGTTTTCGTTTTCCTTGGGTTCAAAATTTTCGAGTATTTCTTGTTCTTCACGCCGTGTGTCAAGTGATGGCTCCAACTAAGCCTGGAAAGACAGACGAACCAGAGACGGACTTTGAACGTCTTGTTCAGATGATGGAAAACCTATCAAAGCAAGTGCTAGATTCGGACACTAGATCCAGACTCGTGGAGTGTCGCCTTGCAGAATTAGAAGCAGCTAACCAACATGATGAAGCAAGTGTGAATGGAGAAGAGAGGAATCATGATCGACAACGTCATGATAGAAGGAATGATCGAGACGTAGAGAGACACAATTTTCATCATGGCTATGAGCAAGACCCTAATGAAAGGTGATGAGATCAGTGAAAGTTGACGCTCCTAATTTTGATGGTGAGCTAAATCCTAAAGCACTCCTCGACTGGTTAGCTACCATGGATCGCTATTTTGAGTGGCATGACATGCCTGAAGCTCGAAGGGTGAGATTTGCTAAGATAAAATTGATGGGTCAAGCTGGATTGTTTTGGACCAATGTTGAAACACAGCTAGAGAGAGCTGGTGAAGAACCAATCATCCATTGGGGTGAGATGAAAGAAAGGTTGAAGCAGAAATATCTACCATTATCCTATCAATAGAGCTTGTTGGAAAAGTGGCAAACTCTTCGTCAAGACAACATGCCAATTGCTGAATATATTGCAAAATTTGAGGAATTCATGTTGCGATGTGACATAAGGGAAGATCAAAGGATGACTATTTCTCGGTTTAGATCAGGACTTCGTCCAAAGCTTCAAAGGGAATTAATTCCTCATACTGTGAATAATTTAGAGAGTTTTCAGATGGTACAAGAATTAGAGAAGTATTTAAAGTCGTCCAATGTAGTCAAGCAAATTGATTCTCAAAGATCTAATTTTCAAGTTTGCACATCTGTGACTCCAAGTTCTACGACTCCAACATCTACAACTAATTTAGTAAAAACTCCCAAGTGAAAAAGAGTACTAGTTGATACACATGGTGGTGGAACGCAAAGATGTTACAGATGCCAAGGTTTTGGACACTTTGCTGTCCAATGCCCAATGAAGGAGGCAACAAGAAATCTGTGTGCACACATTAACGAACAAGCTGACAATCAAGGCGAGGAAGATATTTATGAACCCCAACAACCTGATGAAGATTGTGGAATCGACTTTGAAGTCCCTCATCCAACATTAGCAGTAGTAAGGTGTACTTTGGGTCATCCTAGGAAGGATACTGAGGATTGGCGTAGGACTTCCATTTTCCACACTTATGTCAAGTCTGGAGATAAAGATTGTAAGGTGGTCATAGATAATGGGAGTTGTATCAATGTGGTGTCAACGCGTTTCGCATCTTGGTTTTAGCCTGAGAAGCATCCTGTGCCATACAGAGTAGCATGGATTGACAATACATCTTCTATCCCTGTTACCCAACGGTGTCACATTCCTATACAGTTTTCATCTTACAAAGATCATGTTTGGTGTGATGTGGTGGATATGGATGTGAGTCATATTCTCTTGGGAAGACCATGGATCTAAGATTACAATGTTACCATCTTGGGTCAAGAAAATATATGTTCGTTCATCTATAAAGGAAAGAAGATCACAATGAACCCACTTCAACCCAAGCTCATGAATCAATCCATACCAAACAAAGAGAAGCAAGACAAAGTAGGTAAAGCCAAAGCTCTACATATCATTACGCTTAAATAATGTAAGGAAGATGCAGAAGTTCCTAGTCAAGTGGAAGTTAAACCAGATTCTCGTAGTACTCGGATTACAAAGGAGGACCTGCCACACATTGATCCCGACATTTTGGAATGTTATTACAGCTTTATCTCGCTGGAGTCAAGATCTTTTCAGCCAGGGGGAATTGATGCGGACATCATTAGTTAGTTTCTTGATTTATTACTTTCCTAGATTCTCTAGTTTTCCAGATTTCACTAGGATTTTAGTTTCCAGATTTTTAGTAGGATTTGATTTAAGTTTCCTAGTTCATTTGAATTAGTTCCTTGGTGGACTAGGATTTCTGTTTTAGTAAGGGATTTTTATCCTATTGTCTCAAGGTTTTTTGCTATATATACCCCCCATGTAATTCTTTAAAGTTGAGTTTTGAGATATTAAGAAAAGCTTACTTTCCAGAGATTGGAGACTCCTTGGTGTGAAGCCAAACTCTTTTGGTGTGAAGCCAAGGCGTGTTTTACCACCTATTTTTTGGTTTTTTCATTGTTTTTGCTTCCGCTAAACTACCCAAATACTCGATTCACCCATATACTACATCATAATCAATCAATAATACTCAAGCAGCATATACATTTTATTGAACATTGCATAAGCTCCATCTGTTTAACAGGGAGATAACAAAGCTTGACTTTTATATTAATCTGTTCCAATTACTTATCACTTGCTCTGATGAAGGAAGCATAGGACCTAAATTTATTAGTTTCCTAATATATTTGTTAGTTTCCTAGATTCTCTGGTTTTCCAAATTCTAGTAGGATTTCTACTTTTCCAGATTTCTAGTTTTAAGTTTCCTATTTTACTTGGGTTAGGATTTCTGTTTAAGCAAGGGATTTTTATCCTATTATGTCTAGGTTTTAGTTTGCTATAAATACCCCCATGTAGTTCTTTAAAATTGAGATTTGGATATTGAGTAAACCTTCTCTTAAAACTATGTGATTTCTGTTCTTCCTTCTTGGTTCTCTCATTTTGGTCCTTTCTTTCGTCCCTTCGATCTATATTTTCGTCTCCTCGACCTCCGATATTCTTATTTGTTCTACTGTTTCTGTCCTTTATCTCGTCTTTTCGATCTCTATTTCTTCTCCTCGGTCTCTTATATTCTTCTCTGTTCTATTGTTTGAGTGCTTAATCTAATACCTATGGGCTGTACTACATCATGCTCCTATTTCAATAAAATTCTAATTACTTACTCAAAGGAAAAATAACATTCAAGCTTTTAGCTAAGTAATCAACTATGTTTATCTAAATCGTGTTAACCATTACGCAGCATACCTCAAAGATTTAACACATAACACTCTCAGAAGATGAAATGAGTCAAATGGCAGCAAAAAAATTCAATACAAGTTATAATGCATATCTTTAGCTAAGTAAATGAGCTACAGATGCACAATGGTAACTTTGGATCTTCAGCAACCTCACCTTTTATTAATGTATGCCATCAACCTATTTGTAAGATAACACACTGTATACGATGGATAACGACTTCGAACACTAAAAACATGATCCAAAAGAGATTCATTGATGACAAGGTTACAAAACTCTTCAGCTTCATACACGAGCAATATATATTGAATCTCTATTTCTTCAGGGGAAAGCTGCAATTAGATATTACGGTTAATGTATGTGAAAAAAAATTATAACAGATACACAGAAGCAATATATGCACAAAAAAATAAATTCTAATTCATTTACTTAGCAGAGAAATTAATATTTTTGTCATATATTCCAACAAGAGACACTAATGGTTAGTGGTTATGCCGGGCATGCCTCTGAGATAGTGAGATGTAAAGTATCTGTGAGGCTGACGTTCATGAAATCCTTAAAGAAAGATCTTCAAATAAACCATGAAGATGCAACACAATAGTAATCAATCATTTTACATCATGGTCCTTTGATAGTGAGCCTTCCAGCCACGCATACACCCACAATAAACCTTTAACTTTATGGTTTCTATTTTTATAAAATAAATTAATTGACCTAATCTTATAATCCACTAGGGCACAAAGGCTGATAATGTTCAACCATACAGAATTTATTTTTATTTTTAAATTCCAACTAATTTTCCTATTGTGAAAACTACTAGAGTCTGAGATGACATGATGATGCATACAGAAAATCATCCATTCCATACACCTATTACCTGTGAAATATGTTCTGGGACAGTCATGGTCCAGACAATTGATCTTTCAATTGGATTTGATGTTATACGGTATGTTAGCCCCTTTTCAGCAAACCTTGTAAGCAAATTTCCTACAATAAAGTTTAAATAAGTTCTCAGCTACCAGATATAAACGGAAATGAGATACATACACATGTGAAGTACTTCAAGAGAAAAAGAGAAATGACACCACACCTCCAACTGACCCCAACTCCACTACTTTAGAATCAATCTCGGCCACGATGGATTTTAGGGCAAACTTCCCTTTTTCCCACTTTTGCTTTTCTTTCTGTATTTTTTTCATCTCTGCTGCTTCAGCTTTCAGAGCTTCTCTTTGCAATTTCTCTTGCTGTTTTTCATGGATATCAATCAGCTTATTGTTCTGTTAGAAAAAATGCAGTACAGATCATAAGAACAACTTACTATCTTCTTTAGCTTCTTTTCTTCCATTAAGCGCGTTCTTTCCTCTTTTGTCAGCTTCCTTCTTCCTGTTGCCTCTTTTGTAATGTTTTCTTTATCAGTAACAGCTGTAGTGCTTCTCTGCTTCATGATGTTTCCCATCTGATCCATTCTATTTTCTGGATAATCAAGTACCTAATCTCATCATGACATTACATTTGAGGATTTGGATGTGTGAAATAGCAGAAATTAAAAAGTGATTTCCTCGTCAACACCACACCACACCTTCCTTAAAAATGAGCACATTAAGAAGTGAAACATTACGGGGTCTCATGAATACACAATAATAATAATTGAATTCAGAGAGCACATGCCCGCAAAAAAAGAATGACAAACAACAGAAAACTGTCCACAAATAGCTTGATTTTCCCAACTATTATGCATTTTAAGTTTAGACAATCGAGTGCAAGAAAAAGTGGAAGAAGGGAAATTAGACATAACCAGATGATTGTTATACTGCAAGACTGGTACTACAGTTGGACTGTTAATGTCAATATGTTATAAGCAAAACAGCTTATAGAAAAACTTCAGCTACAGTTGACGAAATCATAAAGTACAGAGAACATTTTTCTTGATTGGTAAACAGAAATGCAGAGGATCTAGAAACTTTCTCTCATGATGCTGTAAATTTGTGGAGGAGATTGTTTAAGGAGGCATAACTGAGCTGAGTTATTCCACCAGATTGAGGGAGGAAAAGAGCAAAGATGATCTAAAACTGTGAGGTGTTGGAAGCTATGGGTGATTTGGTTGGAAAGAAGCAATAGAATGTTTTAAAATATATAGAGATTAGGTGAAAGAGATTCTTTGGATAGAGTAAGATTTTCAACTTCACTATGGTGCATTGGAGTTTTGGGATTTAGCTCGCTGTTATCCTTGCAGATTGGCGGGCTGTGCTTATTATCTTGTATGCAGTGGACAACGTGTCCACAACCTTTTTTCTTCGCTGGTACGTGTCCACAAGTTGGTGTTTTTAGAAGGTTATTAATATTTTTTTACTTATTTTTAAAAAAATTCTGTACTCATTTATATACAAAAACTACCAAAGGAAAATATACTTTAAGTTCCATGTTTTTTATAAATGGTTAAGACTTCCATAACATCCATTGCAATCCACATTTTGTTGAACTAAATTTTCATTAGTCCTATCTGAAATGTCTTCCTCAAGTAGTCTTCACATCCAAATCAGAATAATTTAAAACTCGTCAAGTTTTGGATGAGTAAAAGATAACTAAGTACTTGAGTAATGTTTCAAGTCAGTACCGTTTGGAACCATGTAATGCCTAAATTCTAGAAAATGCAATGCCTCTGATGCAGGACGCATAGGACCTAAATTTATTAGTTTCCTAATATATTTGTTAGTTTCCTAGATTCTCTAGTTTTCCAATTTCTAGTAGGATTTCTACTTTTCCAGATTTCTAGTTTTAAGTTTTCTATTTTATTTGAGTTAGGATTTCTGTTTAAGCAAGGAATTTTTATCCTATTATGTCTAGGTTTTAGTTTGCTATAAATACCCCCATGTAGCTCTTCAAAATTCAGATTTGGATATTGAGTACACCTTCTCTTAAAACTATGTGATTTCTGTCCTTCCTTCTCGGTTCTCTGATTTCGATCCTTTCTTTCGTCCCTTCGATCTATATTTTCGTCTCCTCAACCTCTGATATTCTTCTTGTTCTACTGTTCTGCCCTTCCTTTCGTCACCTCGATCTATATTTTCATCTCCTCGATCTCTTATATTCTTCTATGTTCTATTGTTTGAGTGCTTAATCTAATACCTACGGGCCGTTCTACATCAGCCTCCTATAGAAATTAACAAAATAAAACACACTTGTAATTAGAAGCATGTCTCTGAATTATCAAGCATAATTATTAAACATGAAAGACCAGAATGTCAATTGCACATATAGAAATTATAACCTCTGACCCTAACTGGGAATAGAAGCCATAGGTGTTTCTTGTCCACAGCCATAAAATAGATAATATTTAAATAAAAGTAAAAACAGGAAATTACCACAATGCATTGGGACAAAATACCTGATCAATATCATCTTGCAAAGTAGATTGTGAAAAATTCCCCCAGACATATGTGCTAACTCAGCATCTCCTGATAAACATGTATTTAATGAGTCCATTTTAAAAGGATAACATATTCCAGGGAGTGGATCATTTTGTTAAATATTCTCAAATTCAAAAAAAATAAATAAAGGCAAACACCCAACCTTAACCAAAGGAATGCCAGATACAACATAAACATACCAAGAGAACATGTGGACTCGACAAAACTAAACCTCCAATCTAAGTCCTTCACCACATCACACCCACTAGCGATGGATTCAATCTCCTTCCCCTTTTTCCTTGCATGACCACTTTCAGGCTCATTATCAGATTCCAAACATATCAGTCCATTAACACCTGAATGTAAACAAAAGGCCAGTAAGGTCAAAGTTAACACCGAGCAGTATGGCTGTGAAAAAAAATTATATATATATAAGTTGCTGTAGAAATGGTTTCATTGGGGTCAGCCGATGGCGATGGTATTGTTGAACGCTTCGCTAAAGGTATACCTAAGAGACAAACAAGAGAAGAGAAATCTCAAAACCTTTGATCGAGCCACTTCGTTTCTTACTGGATTGGATTAGCAAGGGTTGATCGAGTTTCCCGAACTTAAGAGACCAGATGAGGTGGGACGAGTAGGAGATCCCAAATACTGCTAATTCCATCGGGTTATTTTTCGTCTAGGCTCACCCGCCTTTGGATCCCTTTATAAAAGGATCCTACAAAGAGTCGCCTTGGGAGGGAAGCTCCGGCAGCTCTTCCAGTCGGAAAAAAAATAAAAAAGCAAACTCAGCTTCTGACCCTAGTTTATTTTGGGCTGAGGCTGTTCTGACTGCCGTATCTTTTCTAAACAAAGATTTCAACATTAACGCTCAAAATGTCAGCAACTAAAGGAAAATAATTACAGAAAAATTAACAAATTTCATACAGTCCTCATTCACTTCCTCCAAACTCCCAAAACCCTTCTTCCCCAACACAAAATCCAAAAAAATTCAAATCCACTTGGTCGTAAGCTTTTTTGAAATCAACCTAAAGACTTGCCCTTCTTTCTACTTTCTCACTTCCTCCACCACTACATATTCATTAGGACCACCTCTGATATCTGCCTTTCTTTAACCAAAGTTCCTTGAACATAAGGAAATTGCATCCTTTAAGACTTCCTTCAATCTCAGAGCCAAACCTTCGAGATGATCTTGTACAAGCTTGATGCCAAACCTTTCAAAACTTGCGTACATCCCCCTTTTGGAAATTAATTTAAAGACTAGCCCTTCTTTCTACTTTCTCACTTCCTCCACCATTACATATTCAGCAGGACCACCTCTGATATCTGCCTTCCCTTAACAAAATTTCCATTAACAAAAGCTTCTTGACCAGAACGAAATTGTATCCCCTAATACTTGGTTCAATCTCAGAGCCAAAACCTTCAAGATAATCTTGTACAAGCTTGATGCAAAACCTTTCCAAACTTGCATGCATCCGTTTTCTTTGGAATAAGGCAAATGTACGTTTCATTAGTGATCTCATTGACAACCCCACTTCTATTAAATTCTCAAAAACTTCATCAAGTCCACCATCAACACAGCGCAACACTGGATAAACTGCTGTAGAAATACCATCGGGACCGAGTGACTATCCTCGCAGCAGTCCAAAATTGCCTTCATCATCTCATCGTCCTGAAAAGGTCTCTCTAACCAAGTTGTGTTTTCTTCTTTATAAAAGCTGATTACTTCTTCCTCAATTTTTCCCATCTTCAGTGACTGACCAATCTCCCAATTCCCGTCTACTCAAATTTAGGGATTTCACAGTTGAGCATTAGGGCTTAATACTAAAATTTTGAAGAACAGATAAATGGAACCCAAAACTATAATGCCAAGTGATCGTCGAACCTATATTCCAATTGACCGTAACAGAACTGTAATGCCAAAACACTTAATACGCACACACAAATAACTTGACGCAAAACACTAAACAACTGATTCAATATACAGAAGAACAGTATTGATGATAAAGACAAACAAACAAAACTTTGAATTGAATCAAGTTTAACCAAAAAGAGGTAAAAATTATCATAATATAACAAGCAATGCATAAATAATTAATTGAAACAAAAACAAAATATAGCAAATAAGAATTTCCAAAAGCACTCAAATCGGTGAAATAACACAAATCAACCAACCAGGGAACTTGTGCTCGGAGTCTGAAACCCTAGCTTGGAAGTGGGAAGGGGCTTTGGTGCATTTCACAATTGCGAGATCAGACATGGGGGTCTCCGGGACGAAGTCAGGAGTGGAGGTGGGGCCGGGCTGCTTCTGTGGGGTCGGGTCGTCGTCGAGGACCAGAACCGTAGGGATTGGGTTTGGGTCCAGTTGGGTTCGGCGTTTCTTACAGTGGAATGGTTGGAATGGGGTTGAGAGGCCATTCTGGTCTTCTTCATCGGAGAGAATGATTGGCTCCGACATTTGGGAAATGGGAGGAACTGGAAACGAACAGAGTATGGGAACCCACCCACTCCACTCGGATAGTGAAGTCCGTTTGGTTATGTTGCTTCCGCTTTGAATAAGCGCGGGATGGTGTTGATGGATCTAGCAAGAAGGCTTTTGTCTACTTTTGTTTTATTATTTATTATTAGGCCATTCGGTAACGTTTTAAGGGGTTGTTTTCATTTTCAGATAACAAAACTAAGGCAAAAACACGTTCGGTGGCCCATAAACAGAAAATACTGTGAATGTTTTCATAAAATGAAAACAAATTCATGTATACTTGTAGAAAACAGAAAAAAGTTATTTTCATTCTCATGGAAACGTTTTCATAAAAATAACTCACATATTATTATTTCAAATTTTACTACCAGACACGTTTTCATTGTTTTTATTTTCTGAAGATGTTTTCTAATTAATCTACCAGACGCATTTTTAGGAAATGAAAATTCGTTTTCTTGCTTTCATTCTCTGAAAATATTCTAAAAAACCATTCTCTGAAAACGTTACTGAACGAGGCCTTAGCTGGTGATACTCTCATTCAAAATTTGACATGTGTAACTTTTTGACAACTGGATTTAGTACTCATTTTTACCCTTAAAAATAAATTTAAAAGAGTTTTAAAAACTTACAAATAAAAAAGAAAGAAAAATAAAAACCCAAATATCATTTGCCTCATTGACGACAACGAAGCCCCTGTCATGACTATCTGACTCTCTATATGTGAATATGATGATAGCCCATGGCAAATGAATCCTTCGAGTTTCACAATCAAGAGAAAAACTTTGATTTTGCTCTTGATATATGTTGAAAGCTTGGATTCCTCAAAGACCATAAACTCACCCCCAAGAAAGTTTCAATCTAAATTCCTTGAACCCTACCCGTAATAGAGAGGAGTGAGGAAGAGGGAGGGGAAGGGAGAAAAGCACAAAAACATAAAAAAAGAAGGGAGTTTCACTAATATACCCAAAATAGGGGTTGAAATTATAAAAAAAACCCCACATGAAATGCACTTTAAAAACACACCCAAAACTCATTTACTACATAAGAAATTAGTGTTTAAGTTCTTATAAATTACATGACTGTCATTGATCAATTTAAAAAAAAAGACCAACAAAAAAAAACTCAAATAGCACCCAAAACAAGCCCAACCCAATTTTATAAAAAAACCCAAACAATTTATTACAAACAAAAAGTCTTGAAAACTGTAGTTTCATTAACGTGTCATGTTAATTAATGATTGTAATGTTCTACACCTTTATTGTCATGTTGATTAATTGTTGTAATATTCCAGTTTAGGGTAATAACACTGCTCTCTCATGTTGATTAATGGCTGTAATGTTCCAGTGTAAGGTAATAACACTGCGAGTTTCCTATAACATCCTATTTCTAATGCATGTTTACCCCTGTAATATTCCAGTGTAGGATAATAACACTGCGAGTTTCCTATGATATCCTATTTCTAATGCATGTCTACCTATGTAATGTTCCAATATAGGGTAATAACATTACTAGTTTACTGTCATGTTGATTAATGGTTGTAATGTACCAATCTAGGATAATAATACTGCTAGTTTATTGTCATGTTGATTAATGGTTATAATGTTCCAGTGTATGGTAATAATACTGCTAGTTTCCTATGATATCATATTTCTAATGCATGTCTATCCATGTAATGTTCCAGTGTAGGGTAAAACATTGCTAGTTTCCTATGATATCCTATTTTTAATGCATGTCTACCCATGTAATGTTCCAGTATAAGGTAATAACACTGCTAGTTTCCTATGATATTCTATTTTTAATGCATACCTACCCATGTAATGTTCTAGTATAGGGTAATAACATTGTTATTTCCTATGACATCCTATTTCTAATGCATGTTTACCCCTGTAATGTTTTAGTTTAGGGTAATAACACTGCTAGTTTACTGTCATGTTGATTAATGTTTGTCATGTTGCTATTTCTAATACATGTCCACCAAAGAAAAGATGAAGAAAGAACAAACCAGACCAATTCAAAACAAGCTGAGTCAAGATTGTTAATACTATTATGTCATAAAAGTATATTGTTAATACTCTGTCATAGAAGTACATTGTTAATACTCTATCACAGAAGTACATTGTTAAACAAAAATTACATTCATAATTGAAATAGTAACAAAAGTTGAATCGATCATCAAAGCTTAAAATACATTTTGAAAATCAACTAAAATATGAAGATAAACACATAATTGAAGCAAAAGATCAAAACTGTCAAGTCCAAACCAAACGACGACGACGACGACGATAACAACAACGACGATGTGGTGAAAGATGAGCAGAGCTTGAATATGAGGAGTATAGCTAAGAGCATCTGATCGAGGTTTGTTCCAGGTCTTGAACAATCCGAAAAAAGAAAAAATCAATAGAAGCACGATTTTAGAACAAGAAATCAAAGGTGAAATATTGAAAAATGTAGATTAAAGATGAAGAATATAGTTGGACCTGAGACTGAGCTTCAATGGAAGCTCCTCTTGCTCAACACGGAGAAAACACCAGTGAGAAAGGAGAAAATAAATATGATTTGGTTTTTTGGCAGATTTGATTTTTTTGGCAGATTTGGTTTTTGGTAGATCTGGAAATATTTGGTTTTATGGCAGATCTGGGTTTTTGGCAGATCTAATTTTCCTCTCTTAAATCCATATTATAAGGACAATATAGGTATTTAACACACACAAATAAACTAAAAAACAACTATTAAATTAAAAAAATTGACAGCTGGGTGTGTTTATAGTTTTTAAATGGTATAGAGTTTTTTTATAAAACTATGTATAAGATTGGGTATATAACTAAATTTCTAAAAAAAGAAAGACTAGCTGCAGCCATGGCGAGAAAGGTGGGGTGGGGGCAAGTTCAAAGAAGGAAATTTTATTTATTTATTTTATATATTTCCATTTTTGTTCATTTAAATTTAAATTTAAAAAGGGATTTTAAATCTAGCTGCATAGATTTTAAATTTTTCTTTAAAAAGTTGTATACATGTCAAATTTTGAGTGAGAGTATCGCCGGCTGACGTGGTGGTACGCTATCATTCTATAATTCTCCAAGGTAGGAGCATCTCCAACGGTGGAGATAAACTCATATGTAACAGGGGATAGCACTTTTTGCCATCCCTGACCAATAACGCAATGATACATAAGATAACTTTTCCACGTGTCATTGTGTTATTGGAGGGGGATAACAAAACAGTGTTATTCTGTTATAGGTAAGTTTTTTTTGCCGACTGTGACCATCTCCATACACATATCGTATAAGTATCGATAATTTCAACGATAATATCGGAAAATATCGATGTCGATAATTTCTCTCACACTTCAGCAACATTTGACCAAAATATTGCTATAATATCAATAACATCGAGATGATGAAGACAATGAAAAATTTGAAGAGTTATTTACACTAACACCCACTAAGGTTTTTTCAAGTCTCAAAAATTATACCAACACCCCCTAAGGTTTCAGTTTGTTTTCACAAAACCATCATATTGCAGGATCAGGTACATTCTCTGGGCGATTTTCATATCTCTGACTAGTGTTTTTTGTCACATCCCGGGATCGGCTCCACCGTAGCACAATATTGTCTGATTTGAGCCCTCCTTTCTGCCCTCACGGTTTTGTTTCTAGGAGCTCACGAGCAACTTCCCAGAGGTCATCCATCCCGAGATTACTTTAGCCCCAACTCGCTTAACTTCAGAGTTTCCATGATTCCGAAGCGGTGAGCTCCCAAAAGGCCTCGTGCTAGATGGAGGCGGGCATGTCTTGAAACGACTGACCCAATTTCCACTTTGGAATCGGGTGAAACACATTTAAATCGACACTGTAACCGTGGGTCATAAATAACCAAAATGCCACAGCGATAACATAAACCACAGGCCCTAACTTGTGGCTGCGTTTGATAAGCGTAGGCTGCCTCCGTACCCTTCTTGAGGATCAAGCCACACGTAGTTCTTTCTTACATTCTGATCTGCAATGGTTCGCTTATCAGTAAATCTGGTTCTAGGGTTGGCATTCCGAAGTATCCGGACTCCGTTTACGATCCGTCGGATACTACACTATCCTGGGAACATTTAGATTAACATATCTGAAAATGCTTACGATCCAACGGTCCAAAACTATTGAACCCATAAATCACACAAGATGCGAGATCCATTAGGGGTTCAAACGTTAACCAAATTGAGATCCGCGAAATCCTACGCGCTCGTGACGACACAAGGATCATTCTAAAAGCGAATGTGGTCTCCACCAATCTGCCCACGTGCGAAAGCGCGTGGGTGACTTGATCAATTTTCGACGACCGGCCCAAACTCCTAACTTAGGTAAAACACCCATTTGGAACAACTTTTGTTCTTGGACATACGCCAAAAAGTGGCGGGCGGCGCGTAACTCTCAAAAAGCTGGAACCTAACTCGTAAATCGAGCTATCTACGCTCGAAATTTCTGAAATCCTACCCAACCAGCAGTTAGAGCATGAAAAATAGCTAGAAAACAATACCTCACTCGTCCGATTTGATGGCGGACGATAGAGAACAGGTTGGAAGTTCACAAAAGCCCAAAGACCGCTGTTTCGTGGCGATTTGGCGACTATGGCATTGGTCTTGCACTGAATCGGGTCGAATCGAGAAAACAGCTCCCAAAGTCAGCTGCTCCATCCCCCTCGAAACCAGAAATTTCTGGGTTCATAAAATCTGAATTTTGAAATATTTACGTTTATGCCACTGAACTTCTTTTAATCGTAACTCCTTCGTTACAACTTTGATTTGAGTCCACTACGTGTCTACGGACTCCTTTGAAATTTACTTATCCTTCACTGGATGGGGTAAAGGTGCTGGGCCTACGACCGCTACTCGGGTGTTGAAGTACAATCTTCTAGTACTGCACTCACCACTTGCATCTCAATAACTGTATCTATAAGACAATCAATAAAATCTGAAAGCAACCTATTTATATTTGGATACCTGAGGTGGCTTAAGAAAATATAAAACTCTGAAAAGATCTTATAAGTAACTGAATTTCTGATAAATTTAAAACTCTGCTGCCATGAATCTAATATTTAGCTAAAATCCTTTTCCCTCTGAGTGTCGACACGGCTAATCTGGGCACAAAGACTAATTTGTCCTTTTAAAGAAATTAATCGAAATTCAAGTCGACTTCTACAAAATTCGATAGAATCTCCCGTAAACTGAACATTCCCAAAACATTCTACCTGTAAAACAAGCATGTATATTTATATAACTCATCTGCCAGCATGCATTAAATCATATCCAAGCAATCAAACATCATAATATTCAGATCTTAGGTCGTAACAAACCAAATAAATCAATCTGCTAATCAATCTCAACTTTCAGCTCAGCAATAATACTCTGGTAATCTAGCTTAGCAGCATGAAATTTAAAATGTTTAAAAGCATATAGTAAGGTACTGAACTCATGCATTCCTGCTATACACAACTTACTAAGCAGTAATCCTGCTGAAAAATATTGAATATATAGTTCATCCTGCTCTGTAATCCTTCTTTGGACTCGGAGACATCTAGTCAACCTGATCCCAGTGCAAGCTCCATGATCTGGATAAGCTGTAAGACTCGTGGGGCAAAATATGTTAGTATTACTGGAACTGTTTAATACCATATCCAATAGTAAAATATGAAAGCCAACAACTTACATGAAATAAAATAAAACAACTTAAATAAAATAAACTAAGATAAATTAAAGCAAACTAAACTAAAATAAATAAAGTCCATAAGTAAATATGTATATATATATATGCATATATATACTCCATCTATTACTTGTAAAAAAACTGTGATGTTTAAATAAATAATGGTAACTGTATAAAATCCTTAATTTAGTTTAAAAGCATCTCAAAACTTAAATCCTCTCCACCTAGGTGTACCCCCATATATGATCCGTCAATTCCTGATATTTCGTCAATTCCTGATATCTATCAATTCCTTTAATACCGTCAATTCCATATATCCGTCAATTCCATCCTCGTAGGTCTCGGAAACACAAAGTTAACCGAGCCGCATTCCTCGCAGGTCTCAAAGGTAAAATTTCAATATAGGCCGCAATCCTAGCAGGTCCGGAGACACCAAGTCCATCCGAGCCGCATTCCTCGCAGTCTCGGGACCATTAGTCAACTTTGAGCCGCAATCCTCGCACCACACAGTTCAGGCGTCCCCGATACTCGTGGGGCATTATCATGAATAACAAACTGTCTCAAGGCAACTGGGGGGGTACCCTCGCGGTGGGTTTGAAAACCATAACCCATCATTTATATAAACTTTCAATAAATTGGTTCTCAACTAATCTTAAACATGCATAACAGGTTTTTCAAATGAAAACCTCAACAAGTTTTTCAACCATAAGAAATGTCCAGCAATTCTGAAATAAGGATGCACAAGTAATGCAATGTCTACATGGAGTTAACCTAATGCTCTGATACCAATTGAAACGACCTGACCCAATTTCCACTTTGGAATCCGGGTCGAAACTTGTTTAAAAGCGACACATGGTAAGTGGGTCGTAAATGATAAAATGCCACAAAGCGATAACATAAACCCGAGCCTAACTCGTGGTTGCGCCGATAATAGGCTACCTCCGTACCCTTCTTGAGGATCAAGCCACACGTAGCTTTTTCTTTTGTTCTGATCTGCAACTAGTTCGTTTCTGTAAATTTGGTTCTAGGGTTGGCATTCCGAGTATTCGGGACTCCGTTTTACGATCCGTCAAATACTATACGATCCTGGGAACGTTTAGATTAACCTATCTGAAAATGGTTACGATCCAACGGTGCAAAACTATTGAACCCGGAAATCACACAAGATGCGAGATCCGTTAGGGGTTCAAAAGTTAACCAAATTGAGATCCGCGAAATCTTACGTGCTCGTGATGACACAAGGATCATTCTAAAACTGAATGTGGTCTCCACCAATCGCCCACGTTCCGTGTGGGTGGCTTGATCAATTTTTGGCGACCGGAAAAACTCCGAAACGCCGGCACAAACTCCTAACTTTGGTAAAACACCCCATTTGGAACAACTTTTGTTCTTGGACATACCCTAAAAAGTGGCTTAAACTGGCCGAAACTGTGCTCTCAAAACCGCCTGAAACATAACTCGTAAATCGAGCTATCTACGCTCAGAATTTCTGAAATCCTACCTAACCAGCAACTAGAGCATGAAAAATAGCTAGAAAACCATACCTCACTCGTCCGATTTGGTGGCCGGACAATAGAGAACGAAAGGTTGGAAGTTCATCAAAATTGTCTAGCACCGCTGTTTCGTGGCGGATTCCGGCGACTATAACGGCGGATCGAGGCGGTGAAAGGTTGTGGCTGGAAGAGGGAAGTTTGGTGGTTCGTTTGGCACTGGTCTTGCCTGAATCGGGGGTCGGAATTGAGAGAAAATGGCTCCCAAAGTCAGCTGCTCCAGCCCCCCCGAATCCAGAAATTTTTGGGTTTATAAAATCTGAACTTCGAAATATTTACGGTTATGCCACTGAACTTTTTTTAATCATAACTCCTTCGTTACAACTCCGATTTGAGTCTACTACGTGTCTACGGATTCATCTCGCTGCGCTCTATGCAACGGTATAACTGAAATCCCAAAATTCCTTCCCAGTCAAAAAGTCAACTTTTATACCATTAAAATATTCTAGGGATATAGTGATTTTTTATTGGAATAAATTAAGAATTAAATATTAATTAAGGACCGGGTTGTTACATGTACATATAAGGCACATCATTCCCTCTCCGTTGGTTGATGTGGGATGTTACAATCCACCCCCCTTAGAGGCCCGACGTCCTCGTCAGCACACTCGCACCACTGCGGCGAGTGGCTCGATACTAAATTGTCACATCCCGGGATCAACTTCGCCGTAGAATGATATTGTCCGCTTTGGGCCCTCCTCTCTACCCTCACGGTTTTATTTCTGGGAGTTCACGAGCAACTTCCCAGTGGGTCACTCATCACAGGATTGCTCTAGCCCCAACTCGCTTAACCGGAGTTCACATGACTTGAAGCCGGTGAGCTCCCAAAATGCCTCGTGCTAGATGGAGACGGGCATGTATATATAAGGCACATCACCCCCTCTCCGTTGGTCGATGTGGGATGTTACACTTTTGTACTTTTGGAAAATTGGCCTTCTCACTTCCATATCTAGTCAGCAAATTTTTTTTTAATATGTCCACTGAATGCAACCTTCAATTCTTCCTCAGAACATGTGTAAGTATATCCAGCTTCGATGAAACGCTTAAATAATAGATTTCCTTACTTCTTCGGATAATCTGAAAATTTTACCCAAGCTCCTTTAATCTCTTGCTTGAAAAGTACACCTATATTCCGAGCAGCTTCTTTGGTTACAATGCTGGAGGAAATTGAAATCATTAAAGTACTTTATATGCCATCAAATAAACTAATAAGTGATAATTAATTAAGCTACACTTGTCGAAGTCTAAGAAATAACTAGAATAACTATTGGTAACAATAAGTAGTGTATATATTTACCGTTTGTTATATATTTCAATTAGCATACCCTTTCCTTTTCCTCCCTTGGCCTTCCCTTTGCCTTTTTTTTTTCCAGCACTTAATCCTAATTAAGAACAACAATTAATAACATAATATTATTTATAGTTTTGAAATAATATAAGCTATACCTTGGGTATTTGAAGGTTGAGTCTCAGAGCATGTCTCTTGAGTTTCTTGTACTTCATTATCATGAGATGGTTCAACTGAGGCATATTGGACTTGGAGTGCAGAGGATCTAAGTAACTCTCTATGTTCATTGGTTGATGATGTATTGCGACTCCTTCCCTTTCTTGCTATAGCCACCATTTCTATTCATTAGCAAAATAGACAATACTAGAAAAGAAATATTATTACAATAGAATTAGACATAAAACAATCAAAACAGTAATAAAAAATATAGTAAATTTGGCTTACACTCTTCAAATTCAACTTACCTCACCAAATGAATAGGGAGTATTAATTGCAATTATGATAGTTAATAAAATGCTTGAAATAAATTATAAATAAAATATGAAGTTTAGTGGCAATGATGTAAAAACATAGGAATACTATGACCTCTTATATCCAACATGTCAGGGGAAAAGGAGTTTCGGCCATTGAGGTGCGTTGTGTAGTTCTGTAGGCCAACATGACCTTAGGCAAGAGTTCAGCCGAGGTGTTGGGCGTTGATCTTTAAGGAAGGCCAAAAGTAGCCTCGGTGAATAGCCTTGATGGCCATGGTCCTGGATGTTGGAAGGGTTGGTTGGTGAGAATCGAGATGGGGTGGGCCTGGAAATACTGACGTAGACGCCGACCCAATACCACCAAGGTTAGAGTCAATTTCTCGATAATGGGATAGCGCGTCTCAACCTCTGTGAGTGCGATGGGTGCAGCTTCCATGTTCGTTTTAGGCTTTGAAAGGAATCATCGCATTGTTCTGTCCAATGGATGTGTCACTGTGCGCCTCATATAGCTCTAAAGAGCAGTAAGCATTGATTGGTGGATTGCGAGATAAAGCGGTTGAGGGCAACCATTCAATCGGTTAGACTTTGTATTTGTTTTTTGTTTTTTGGGAGGGGGGTCATCTCTACTAATGCCCGGATCTTTTTGGGGTTACCTTCGATCCCTTGCTGGCTAACCATGAATCCCAAGAACTTTCCTAACTCGACACCAAACACACATTTCATGGGGTTCAACTGCATTTTGTATTGTCGGAGGATCACGAACATCTTGAAGAGACGATTAACATGTTGGTCAGTGGTGAGGCTCTTAATGAGCATGTCATCTACATACATTTCAATGGACTAACCGATGTATTTGGTGAACATCTGATTTACCAATCGCTGGTATGTGGTGCCTGTATTTTTAAGTCAGAAGGGCCTACGTTTGTAACAATTTAGCCCTCGGTAGGTGATGAACGAGGTGTCTTCCTTGTCGGTGGGGTTCATGCGAATTTGATTGTACCCTGAATAAGGGTCCATAAAATAGAGGGGGGTGAAGCTCGTGGTGGCATAGACCAGCTAATCGATTCTGGGAAGGGAAAGCATCTTTGGGACAGGATTTGTTGAGATCCGTGAAGTCTACGCACATCCTCCATTTCTCAGGTGTCTTCTTGAAAATGACTACATTCTACACCCATTTTGGGTAGTCCACTTCACAGATGAAGCCGACCTTGCTGAGATTTTGGACCTCCTCTTTCATGGTTGAATACCGGGCATTGTAGTAGGGTGGACGCTTCTAGCCTATCATCGGCACTCGGGCTTGATCCCTAAGCGGCAAGTGACGATCTAGGGGTCGATGACGTTGTGTTGTTGCCTAGGAAGGTGATGAGGCCCTCCCTTTTGGCTAGCTTCAAGTTCGTCCCGATCAGGATCGATTGATTTGGATGCTCGTGAATATGTGGCTGGTAGCCACTCGGGTAAGGGCAAAACTCTATTCTTGGGTGACTAGTGCTAGTAACGGGGGTATCACTCGGGGAGGTTCTCAGCCTTATGGTTGTGACGTAACAATTTCATGCTGAGATCTGGTCTCCTTGAATGGTTCCTATTCCGTGGGGGCTCCTGAACTTTAGCTTGAGGATGCGGTAACTGATGGTAACATCGATCTCCGTGAGCGCTAGTCGACCCAAGATTATGTTGTAAGCCGTCCGACAATCCACTATGACAAAGTTGGTGACTGTGGTCACCTAGTGTGGACATTCTCCTATGGTTAGGGTGAGATAGATATTGCTTGGGGGTTGCACTTGAGTTCCTTCGAAGGCATAAAGCGGGGGAATTCTTTTGTCTAGGAGTGCTCAATTTATTCTGAGCTGGTCGAACATAGGCACGAAGATAATATTATAGGAACTTCCGTCTTCCATGAGAACTTGGTTTATGTCACAATTTGAGATGTTGACAGAGATAACCAGAGGATCGTTATGAGACTGTGAGGTATGTCCGTCATTTGGGCTAAAAATGATGGGCTCTTCGTCACACATCTTGGCTCGTTTGCAGGGCTGGGTAGTATTCCAATAGAGAGGGTGTGGCCGGCCGACTGGCCTAGCGATCAGGTGTACTACTTCCTAGATCTGTTGGTGTAGTCGCTTAATGAAGGGCCTTCTCTGATAGTGGCTATTAGTTTCCTAGAGACCGAAGCTTGGGTTGATCCTCCGGATGGGTTGGTGGTTGCATCAGGACGGGCCACGTACTCTCGGAGTTTCCACCAATGCCTCGATTTCTTCCTCTAATTGGTAGAAGTCCTTTGTCGAGTGTCCATACGATTTCTTCATCTCGCTTTCCCTAGTATTCACTTTGACCAGGGCGCAGAGCGGGCAATTCCTTCCTTGTGGTCGCTGGAATGGCCCCCTTTATTGGTATTCAAGGGCGTGTAATTTGAATAGCCTTCCTGGGCATTATTTCATCTATCGGTGTTTTTCTGCGAACGGTACTACTTCCTTTGGGATTCCCTCGGCAAGGCTCTGGGATATGCCGAGAGGGTTCCGTGCTTGCAATCTGAGTGCTCGAGGTGCTTGTGTTGGCCGTGTTTAGTTGCTCGGCTCTACTATAGCATGTGGCCTCAGAAGAGGTCTTTATACGTTTCTGGGGGGGTTTCTAGTGAGGTGGAAGAAATAGTCCTCGCCCTAAAAGCCTCCCATGAGAGCATTGTGGGCTGTCGCCTCATCACAGCTCGTAGCGAGCATATTCGTTGTTGAAGTGGGTGACATAGTCTCGTAGGGATTCGTCTATTCTCTATCGTACTGTTGAGAGGTCATTAGCGGTGTATAGCCGGCTGGATATGATCATATACCTGTCCAGGAATCCCCAACGTAACTCAGTGAATGAGCCAATGGATTCGAGATTTAGCCGTTTGAACTAGTTACACTTGGTCACCTAATTCTCCCCTCGGCCCTCTATGGCATAGCAAAAACTGTCAAGATGGTCATATGGAGCGATGAGTCCTTCGTAGAGGGAAATTTTTGAAGCCTTCGTGTCGCCGACGACAGTAGCCTCGAGGAGTTCTTTGGTAGAAGAAAGATGGATTTCGTGCTCGGACAAGTGGGTTATGGGTCTTTTCGACCTTGCCGAGCCTATCCCACACACTCTCTATTTCTCTTTTGATCATAGCCTTCATTGTCTCCCTAAGGTCGAGCTTTTGAGTGGGAACGATGTGGGTTAGTTCGGCATTTGGTTGTCATGCTCGGTAACATGATTCTTTCTTTTGCTTGAGGCTTGATCGGCGAGGATGATTTCTTCATAATCGATGCTATAGGGATAGGAGCAGGGAACGATGTTGCTAGGCGAGGCAAGGAAGCGGATCTTTGATTCCTCCTTTGAGCAGTCATCTTTCCACTCTTAAAGTACGACTTGAGTCCTTGAGAAACGAACATCGCATCGCAGGCAGAAGTAGTTTAATTGATCCTACAAAGTATCAAAATAACTATAACAATAAGGATCCACATGAATCTCATTCGACTGGAGTTTTTTATACTGTTGGGACTAATGCGTACTTGCACCTTCAGGAATTTGGATGAGTGGTAATGGCGAATCAAGAAACTTTTTGGTAATCTTCTGTATTTCGAATGGTTTGATAATCTTTATTGGCCATGAGTTTAAACAGTAAAGTCCTTCCTCTCAAGCTATAGTGAAAAGGGCTTAGACAAAACGAACTATAGGCAAGCACTGCTCTCTTTGTTAAAAACAAGCCATCTATAATCACATAATGCAATCTCAAAACACATGAAGCACCTACAACGCGAATCTTAATATTTACTGATCCTTAATGTGAATCTTTATGCTTTTCAGTACAAGTGCCCATTTATGACTTAGCAAGAGTCAATGCGCAATGTTATTAAAACAATAGTATCTCAAAAGAGACCATAAACTCTCATGCATAAACAAAATTGCATAACAAGTTTAAACAGCTAAATAGTCAAAATGGTAGAATGTATTCAATAATGAATAAAATTGTCAACCAAATTAACATCCTTAAATGCAAATCCCTCAATCCAGAAAATAAACAAACTAGTAAAATATCATAGTGGGAACAAGACTCCCACTAGATTGCACCATCAAAGCTAGGAAATAATCTCATGCTCTCAACATGTCTCAAAAAAGCTTCTGAAGGCAAAAACTTTGTGAACGGATCTGCAATCATATCTTGAGTTATGATATGATCAAATCTGACTAGTTTGTCTGCTACCTTCTCCCTCACTATTAAATATTTTCTGTCAATATGTTGAAGTCCAGACGACATCTTGTTGGTCATGCAGTGAAAAACAGCCGCAGTGTTGTCATTATATATCTATATTGGTCTAGAAATCAAGTTCACCTTAATGTCTTTAATAAAATTCCTGAGCCATACTGCATGAGAAGTGGCTTCATAGCAGGCTATGTATTCTGAAAACATGGTTGAACTCGAAACACCAGATTGTTTAGCACTCTTCCAATCAACAGCTACTCCTGCCATCTTGAAAAGAAAACCTGAAGTAGAGATGTAATCATCCTCTACTTTTCCAAGATTTGCATCAGCATAATCAATGAGCTCTAAATTCTTTGTGCGTTTGTAAATCAGCATATAAGCCTTTCTTCTCTGTAGGTACCTTAGAATCTTATTTCCAGCTGTCCAATGTTGCATTCCCGGATTTGACTAAATCTCCCCATCTTGCTGATGCACAAGGCTAGGTCTGGCCTTGTACACACTTGTGCATACGTAATGCTTCCAACTAGAGAAGCGTACGGCTGTTTGTGCCTAATAAATCACGGTCATGAACTGATTGAAGGACTTCCCTTCGGCCCTGGCGCCTACCGTTTCGTCAAGCATTTCGCCTTCCTAAGAACAAAAGAAAGGCTGCAAAGGCGAGAATCCTCTCGGCCTCCCGACCGCAGTATTGAAGGCGAGGTGAAGGCCGTAAAGACACGGCTTAAAAAGGCTGTGGTTGAATCACCACGTGGCCTCGGGGCCCCACGCTCCATTTAATGAAGTAATGCCTCTGACTTCGCAGCAAACCCACTAGTCACAATAAGCATTTAATGCACAAGGGAAGTGGCTGAACTCAGGATTTGGTGATGGAAATCGGGGTGGTTAGTAGCGCAGACATTCTCACAAGTAATCTTACGACTTAAGGTCAGATCACCAACCACCAGACCAGGGCATTAAATGCGTTTCCACTGCCAAGGGGGCAGAACCCACGATCAGGCAGTGGCCGAGATTTACCGAGATTTATAGGGGTCACACCACCATGCTTCTCAACCACAAACCGCCATGCTTCACGATCCCAAATGCCAATTTGACTACCCACTTGCTCCGGTCAGGCTCCACCGTGCAGGTTTTGTCAGCCTCGAATGTCCCTCCAGGACTCCTATAAATACTAAGCTCAGGACTACATTCAAAGGGTTCAAACACCAAACCAAAAGCCTCCCAAGGAGTAAATTATATTTTCCTGTAATGCACTTTCAATACCTTTATTTGTTTTCTTAGGAGTAGTGGTAGATTGTAAGGAAAATCCATTCATCAATATATCATACGACTCTTGATTTTTAAGGCGCCGGAGCACCATCTCTGTTATCGCCTCACTCATCCCATATATTATACGACCGTCGCTCTCGAGTAAGCGGCGGAGTACCGCCTAAAACCCGCCACCAACACCACCACTAAACGGCCTTGTAGCTCAGGCCGTAAACCGACGGCCGATATCGGTTCCTCTCTCACCATGATCGTTTGATTAGGAGTCGAACGCAAAACAGGCGCAACATTTAAACCATCTTCTACTCGAACCTCATCATCATCTCGGCGCTACGGTAGACCGTCTTTGCACGCCAGCGCACAATCACACGCATCCAAAGAAAGGCGTCACGTGTTGATGCACATCCCCTCGGCCGGAGCACCAGGCCGTGAGATTCGCGACAGACAAACACTTTTGGCACGCCCGGTGGGACTTGTCAAAAACTTATGGTGGAAACTATGACACAGGCAAAACTCAAAAACAAAGCAGTCAAAATGACTTTCGAGGCTCCCTGAGTCCACCTCATCAATCATCACACCAGAGACCGAACACGCGGTCAAAATCTCGATCGCGGTCCAATGACGCGGATTGCGGCCGAGTCCATGGGAAACAAGCGATCGTGGAAGATCTGATGGCAAAGCGAGGCCTACGAGGATAGAAACATCCTTTATGACCGTGATGGGCGATTCTCCTCGAGCTAAAGACGCTTTTTCGGAGAAGATGCGGTGACATTGTCCGCGCCTCCCGGACCGGGACAGATAAGCCAAGAGCACGAGAGGTTCGAGCCCTACGGCGGCGGTGGCCTCGGCGTGTCGGCCAAGCGTCGAGCTACGGCCGGCATTCTCGGCCGCACGACAAATAGGCTGAGGGCAATCCCGGTGAACATGGGTAAATCCGGACCGACCTACCGGCAAAGACGGCGTCGGCCCACTCCATGCTTTGGCCGTATCAACGAGGCAAAGCAGCCCACACGATCCACGGTCCAGCAACTTGGCGATCCACCTTTGTGGCCGTCGGACCATCCGGCCCAAGCAACTCGACCCGCCGTCACGGCAATACGGTTGGAGCAATCGGACCGTTCACCATTACATACGTCGTCATTGCGTTAGGCTCCCATCTTCGATGCAGTTCGATCGTTCCAACTACAACCCATATGAACCGGTCAAACCTCGGCGCATATCGGTACCACCCGGCTCGGTGCGCGGCCGAACCCCCATTCAAGTGGCCTGGCGAGTAAGGCGCGAATGAGGGCAACAAGTTCCACGGCGGTCGCGGCCCGGAAAGCGCCCCCTCGGGGATCGATTCGAAGATGTTGGCGAATGATCGAGACACCTGGCTCGAGAGGTGCCGGGGCGCCAAGGTATACCAAACCATACCCGAGAAGTGGCCGAACCCCTCTTCCCGGAACTATCGTTGCGGAATTCATTCTATTCTGCGGGGATGGGCGGACCTCCTGCCGAACACATAGGCCGTTTACGGCCCGGTCGCGAAGGCCAATTCGGATACCGAAGCTCCGTTTATTCATTCACTCTCGGCCGGTATGGCGTTCTCTTGGTTCATAAACCTTGAATTGGTGAGGATTGGTCGACATGGAGAGGATATTCCACGAACATTTCTATCAAACCAGCACCGAAATAGCGGTCGCTGAGCTAGTAAGGATGAGCGGGCGTCGGACGAATCACCACGCGACTTACTGCAATGCGGTTCAAAAGCGTCACGAGCTAGTCGCACGAACCTACAGGAGAGGGAATTTGTCAAGATGGCGAAGAAGGGTTGGAATTCGAATACCGGAAGAAATTCGAGGGGATTGAATTCCGGGACATGCATGACTTGATCAACAAGGTGGACGATACGCATCTTTGTTGAAAGAAGAGGTGTAGAAGAGGCGGCTTCAAAAGGGACTTACTATCGAATCCCATAGTCGGCTATGCGGCGGACAACCCCACGTGAGGCGAGCGAAGTTGAGATGAGCTCGGCCGAGGTTAGCATAGACAAGCCATTCAATGCAAAGGACTTGTCAAGGTGACAATAGCTGCACAAAGATTCCGATGCCAAGTTCAGTAACTCGAGAAACGAAGGCCTACACTTTTGATTTGACGAGTGAAGCTATCTTTGACCTATCACCGAGAAAAGATCAAATTGTCCTTCGCCATAAAATTCTAAAACCGAAGAGCTCAAGGAAAGATGTTACGCAAATACCACGGTTCTTGGTCTCACAGCACCAACAAGCTGCGTTGTTCTGCGAGCGTCATCCGGTTGATAGACGAAAAGAAGCTTTAATTTCCGAAAAGCGGCCATGCAAGTCGACTCTAAGCCATTCCCTCACTTTGTCATCAACATGGTCAGCGCTCAGCTCGGGCGAATATAGGGAAGTTTGTCGCCTGCAAAGGAAAAAAGTTAGCCAAACCAGGCCGTCTGCGTGCGGTGCAAGCATGAGGTTAGTCGGCTCGGTGCGAGAAAACAAAGGAAGGCCATCGAGCCATCTCGATCGACTATGAGGAAATTCGGCGGCGGTCGACCTTCGGCCAGCGAAGAGTTGTTTTCGATCGACTAGGGCGGAGGGCCCAATACCTCGGCAGCCACAAAGACGGAGCCGCTCTTAGGCGGTGAAGACTTTCAAACCACCCGATCGTGACGGGATGACCGTTGGTATCATGCTCGACTTGAGGGGCAGCACCGAACCCGTGACAAAGACCGGTGAGAAGGATCACGAGGCAAGTTCGCGAGCGAGGATCTGAGCGGCCCGGTCGAGGGGTTAAAGCGCCAAAGAAGATGGCGGTGCGGACGAACCACCATCCACGCAATCGTTGCCCTGCGGCGTAGGTCTCGATGTCAAGCCTCTAAGGCGTGGCGCCCTAGGCAAGCGGTTATCCCCTTGAAATGACGGCCCGTTTGCCGAGGTAAAGGCTGCGGCCCTAGAGGGAACGGATAAAGGCATCATCGATGTCTACCGCGGAAGGACCCCCTTTTCGGCCAATGGTTTGTCCTTTCTCATGGAATTCCACAAGGACCACTCGGCCATCGACCTATCGGCATGACCCACAGCGGTGAAATCGTGGAATTGGCTCTCAAAGCGCCAAAGCGAAAGGCTCCTCATTACTAAGCGAATCTCGGCCATTAAGGCCGTATAGCGAATCGAGAGGCGGGGCAAGAGGGATGCCGGTTACCTGGACAAGTAAGGAAAATTAGAAGCCAAGGCCCCCCGGCGTGAGCGTTTTGGAATACCTCGCGATATTTTACTATGACCGGCCGACACCATCTTGGTCGGCGGCCGAGAAAGGCAGATGGCCGGTTGACGACGGGCCAGCGGCCGGGATGCATTAGCTAAGGCTAGGCAAGCCCTCGAGGAGGAAGTCGAGACCTTGGACCCCCTAAGACCAAGCGACCACAGGCGATACCACAGGACGCAAGGCCTATGGCCGTGAGCCCGGACGACCTTCTCTTTGGTCACGAGGCGAGAGGATGACTTAGCGTTGGGACTCTCGATGAGGCTGCGATGGGATCTCGGGATGATCGAGGAAAAACCCTCGCCCGATGTGACCGCAAGGTCAACAAAGAGGCTAGTAGGGAAACCAGCGAAGCTAAAGGAGGTCGACATGAACATGGTTTTGGTGCTACCGTCGAGTTTCGACCCGAGAGGCGGACCAGCGGCTGGATAATGGCGTGGCCCGAAGAGCGACGATCAGAGGCCAAAGACAAAGGAAGAATTGTTGGCGTGGCTTTAACGAGTAATACCGAGGCAGGCCAAACAAATACCGGCGCCTCATGCCGTTATACATCTCGGCTCATGTGGAGGGTGTGCCCGTGTCCAAGGTCTTCGTTGACTATGGGGCGACGGTCAACATCCTTCCTATTCCACGATGAGAAGTTTGGATAAGTCAAAGGAAGACCTCATCCCCCGATGTGGTCATGAGCAGCTTTGTCGACGATAAATCTAAGACTATCGGGGTGTTGTCGTTAAAAATCACCGTGGCGAGACGAGCACGAGTCGCGCCTTCTACGTGGTCGAATTCAGCATGGACTACAATATATTGCTCGATCGTGGTGGATCCATCGATCCGGATGCATACCGTCGTCCCTCTTCCAATGTTGTTCTTCGACGGGGCGGCGGAGGTGTCCATACACCTGGCGAGCAAAAACCCTTTGAAATTCAACACTTGGTGCAAGCCGCGAATTTACAACGACAACGTTGGATGAGTTGTCCTCAATGGCCACGATGCAAGCGGCCAGCCAACCGAGGACAATAGCCCGAGAAGTGCTGGAGTTAGGCGCGAGAATGTTCGGCGAGATTGATGCGCGAGTATTGATCGACCTCTTTGACCATAGATGATGACAAAGCCACTAGAGAGGAGGCGGTGGTGACCGACTTCTGGAAAGGCTGCTGGAACATTGGGCGGAAGAATCCTTACTGACCAAACTCGCGATCAACCTAATCGAATTCCTCCACGAGTCGGATGAGGTGGACACTTTGGCCTTTAACAACTTGGGAACGGCGCCTACCGAGATGGAGGATGACTACCCCGAGGTCCAGGACCCGTTACTAGAGATAAATGTAGGGATCGACCCCGAACCACAACCTCTTTTTGTAAGCCACTTTTGAGCCCTGAATTAGCAGCCGAGATTGTTGGCCTGCTTCATGAATATAAGGATTTTTTTGCTTGGGATTATCATGAGATGCTTGGATTGCCAAGAAGTTTGGTCGAGCACGAGCCAAAAATTAGGGAGGGGTTTAGGCCTTTCCAACGATCGCGAGGCGATTCTCGACCGAAGTCTGACTTAAGGTCAAAGAGGAAATTGAACGGCTCCTTAAAGCCAGCTTCATCCACACGGCTCGGTACGTTGAGTGGTTGGCTAACATTGTACCGGTGTTGAAAAAGACCGGGGCTTTGAGATTTGCACCGACTACAGGAATCTAAACCTCGCGACCCTTAAGGACGCCAGTATCCCATGTCTATATCCGACCTCCTGGTGGACGGCCGCCTTGAAGCACGAGCTCTTGTCTTTCATGGACGGCCACGCTGGTTACAACCAGATCTTCTTAGCCGAGGAAGATATCCACAAGACGGCGTTCAGATGTCCGGGCGCAATTAGGACTTATGAATGGGTAGTCATGCCATTCGACCTAAAGAACGCCGGCGCAACGTACCAACGAGCTATGAACCTTATTTTTCACGACCTAATTGGCCGAACCGTCGAAGTCCACATTGCACGACGTTGTTGTAAAGTCCCCATCCAAAGCCGACCATGTGGGGCATCTCCGATAGGCTTTCAATCGCATGCGGGCACACCAACGGGGGCTTTCAATCGCATGCGTCACCGCTGGAACTTTCTCGGTTTCTTAGTCCACCAACGGCGGATTGAGGTAGATAAGAATAAAGCCACAGCCATTATGGCACCCCCGCCGAGGACCAAAAGGAACTCGGTCTTTCCTCGGTAGGTTAACTTTTTAAGGCGGTTCATATCCAAATTGGCGGGAAAAATCCGGCCATTGACTCTTCTACTCAAGCTGAAAGACACAGGCAGTTCATGTGGAGAAGCGAGAACATCAAGCGGCCCTCAGCGACATCAAGCAATATTTATCTCAACCGCCGGTCCTTATGCCACCGAAAGAAAGCCCTTGAGGCTTTACATTTCGGCGAGAAGGCTTTATCGATTGTGCTGCTAGCCCGAACACGAGTGCGGCGAGAGCAAGCGGTGCATTATCTGAGCCACACCCTTAACATGGCGAACTAAACTATTCACCGATCGAGAAATTATGCTTGGCACTTTATTTTGCGGCCACCAAGTTGCGCCATTATATGCTTTCTTTAGTCGTTCAGATCATCTCCAAGACCGATCTCATCAAATACATGCTTACTCGGCCGATCATATGCGGCCGGATCAGGAAGTGGGACGATGGCATTGTCCGAATTCACCTTCAATATGTGGCTCAGAAGTCAGTCAAAGGTCGGGCATTGGCGATTTCTTAGCCCACCACGGCTCGGGGTCAAGAGGGGGAGTTGGAGGTTGAGATTGGCATGGCCCATATGGAGAAAAAACTACGGACCATATGCTTCGATGGCTCGATCTAAACCAGTCGGGGCGGGGTCTTGATCGAATCCCCAAGGACAAAGTGACAATTTGCGTTCGGCTTGATTTCAAATGCACCAATAATCAGAGCGAATATGAAGCACTCATCGCCGGTCTTGAAATTCTAAAAGAAATGAAGCGACCCGTGTCTGGTCTCACGGTGATTCTTAGGCAGGTAATTAACCAATTGGCCAGGGAATATCGTGCATTAGCGAGAATTTAACCTTGTATTATGCGGCCCTCAATACGGCCGACGAATTTTCTAGGATCTCGCCGTTTATGTACCGCGCGCCAAAAACCATGAGGCCAATGAGATGGCCGGTAGCGTCAGTGTGAACATTCGGATAGCAACCACGGCTGCGTAATAAGGATCGGAGGCGCACCTGCTGGCTTTGGCGGCGAGGAATAGCGGTGCAAGTATCATCGTAGAGATTACCAGAGGTCGAAGCGGCGAAGCCGTGGCGCTACCATATAGTAATGTATCTGCGCGATCCTTTCGTAACCATGAAAGGACTACTATCTTCCGAGCTCGGTGTTATTTGATTTATCAAAACAAGCTGTACCGAAAGGACAGACGGTTTATTGCTCCTATGCAGCGCCGAAGATATCAAGGTTATCATGGCGAATCCCACAAAGATTTGCGGAGCTTACCAATCAGCGTTAAGATGAGATGGTTGGTCAGGAGGCATGACTATTTGGCCGACCATTTTAAAGCATATAGAATATGCGAAGGGTGCATCAAGTGTCAAATCTCGGCCCCATACAAAGGGTACCGGTGGCGCCCTCCACCCGATTACTAAACCATGGCCATTCGGGATGGGCGTGAATATCATAGGCAAAATCTATTGGCGCGTCCAAGCGGCAAGCTGGATTTTGGTGGGCCCGGACTATTTTACTAAATGGGTCGCGAGTCCCTATCGGTCCATTTCTAGCACCACAGTGGTCGATTCTTCAAAAATCACATCGTCCCACAGTTGGTATACAGTAACCATCACGGCCAATAGCGGCCAGTATTCGCATCGGCGAGACTTGAGAATCTGGCCAGAAAGGATGGGGATCAAATTGGTCCACTCGACACCCTACTACCCACAGTCAAGCGGAAGGCCAAGGCGAGCAACAAGGTAATCAAGGGTATCCTCGAAAATGATTGAGGAAAAACTTGGGGCGTGGCACAACCTCCCTAAGGCCCTGCGGGCTTCACCGAGTCTTGAACGATCGGCACCTGGCACATCCTTATGCCTTAACCTACGGTCATGATGCCATCGTTACGATGGAGCTAAAGGTTCGGTCTCTGTGTGACCGAACAACACAAGCGAGGAAGAAAAGGACTATGCGAGCCATGGCTCAGGAGTTAGAAGATTTGGAGCAATCCAGGCTCGACGCCTATAACCTAATGCAAGCACACAAGCAGATCGCAGCGAGGTCCTACAACAAAAGGTGAAGCAAAGGACTTTCGCGGCGCTTGGTATAGCGTGCGTGCTTCCTATCGAGACTAAAGACCCTCGGTTGGTAAATTCTCACCCAATTGGGGACGGGCCGTTTATTATCGAACGAATCCTTGGCCGAGGTGCATTTCGGTTAAGAGATAGGGATGGGGAATGACACAACTTGCCAATAAACGGCCAATATTTGAAGAAATATACCCCGTCATTATGGGAGATGGCCAAGAATGGGTTATGAGGTTTGCAATCGGCAAAGATAAAAGAAAAAGCATACATTCGGTCAGAAGAAAAGGGGGTTATACTTCATTTAGATTAAAAGAAAGGAGTCATGGTTACAAAAGAACAGCCGGTAATGGCCGAATGAAACATATAAGCATACATGTGTGAAAAATAGAATACATCCTAAATCTATGAACGACCGCTTCTTGATCCCCTTGCTTGAACATGTAGATGATTCTTCCCTAGCGGTCCCTCCACTACCCACGGTTCCAGCCCACGGCCATAGGGAAGCCCGTCACTCTGGACATGGCGGCGAGTCGCAATCAAAGGCCGTCACTCGGGACATGGCGGGGCCGTCCTCGGACATGAGTGCACCGACTAAAATCGGGCCGTCATTCCAACCATGGTGTGGGCGTCACTCTGACATGGGTGAAACCGGGTGCAATTAAGGCCGTCACTCGGAACATGGCGGGCCGTCACTCTGACACCGGTGCGGCCGGCTAAATTCGGGCCTTCATTACAAACCATGGGTGTGGGACGTCACTCTGGTCATGGGCGAAAGCAGTCGCAATCAAGGCCGTCGCTCGGCCATGGCCAGGGCCATCATTCGGGCACAACGTGGCTGGGTAAAGCCAGGGCCATCACTCCAGGCCATGGGTGCAACCAAGGTGCTAGGCCAAACGGACATGGCTAAGTTGGAATCGTCATACCAGGCCCTTCCATCTTCATCAATTGCATTGCGGTTTCTCCGCGGCCTCATACTGAAGGAAGTCATTCTCCCAGGGTTGGGAAGGAATCTCGGCCACACCATGGCCTTGGCCCCGTCGACGTTCCAGGACGAAGGATAGTTGATGGACAGCAGGAGGAGAAAACCATCTGGATCGAGCCACGGCGGGGATCCGTGGATATGGCTCAACCTTGGTTTTGGAGAAGCTACAAGGGGAGGCCACCTGGAGCAGGTTGGAATGGAGGGGAAGGAGTGGAGAAAAATGAAGAAGGCCAGGCTTTTATATTGGCTAGAGTTTGAAATGAAAGGGTGTGGCTCTCGAGAGAGACGAGCGGTCGATATGCGTTAATGCTTGCGATAGCGTGGAAGCTCGAGAAGCCGTCGTTTCATTTAACAAGACAAAATGGCGTTTTGCGCAATAATGGTCTAGATTTGCTTGCGCATTTAAGGCGCCGATTGACCTCGCATTTAAAGCACCAGTGTCAATCACTTAGGGAAGGCCAAGGGTCTATCCTTGGAATCATTCGACCTCTGCCCGGGGCGAGATCGAAGAATCCGAGGATGTGGGGGCAATGTTTGTGCCTAATAAATCACGGTCATGAACGATTGAAGGGACTTCCCTTCGACCCTGGCGCCTCTTGTTTTGTCAAGCATTTCGCCTTCCTAAGAACAAAAGAAAAAGCGCAAAGGCAGAATCCTCTCGGCCTCCCGACCACGTTATTGAAGGCCAAGGCGGCCGTAAAGACACGGCTTAAAAAGGCTGTGGTTGAATCACCCGCGTGGCCTCGGGACCCCACACTCCATTTAATGAAGTAATGCCTCGACTCGCGCAGCAAACCCACTAGTCACAAGAAGCATTTAATGCACAAGAAGTGGTGAAGTCGGGATTTGGTGATGAAAATCAGCGCGGGGTGGTTAGGCGCAGACATTCTCACAAGTAATCTTACGACTTAAGGTCGGATCACCAACCACGGACGGGGCATTAAATCGTTCCCACGGCCGGCGAACCCACAATCAAGGCGGTGGCCGAGATTTACCGAGATTTATAGGGTTCACACCACCATGCTTCTCAACCCCAAACCGCCATGCTTCACGATCCCAAATACCGATTTGACTACCTACTTGCCCCGGTCAGCTCCACCGCGCAGGTTTTGTCAGCCTCGAATGTCCCTCCAGGACTCTTATAAATACTAAGCTTAGGACTACATTCAAAGGGTTCAAACACCAAACTAAAAGCCTCCCACGGAGCAAATTATATTTTCCTGTAATACACTTTCAATACCTTTATTTGTTTTCTTAGGAGTAGTGGTAGATTGTAAGGAAAATCCATTCATCAATATATCATACGACTCTTGATTTTTAAGGCGCCGGAGCACCATCTCTGTTATCGCCTCACTCACCTCATATGTCATATGACCGTCGCTCTCTGAGTAACGTGCCGGAGCACCGCCTAAAACCCGCCACCAACACTACCACTAAACGGCCTTGTAGCTCGGGCCGTGAACCTAACGGCCGAGATCAGGTTCCTTTCTCTACCACGATCGTTTGATTAGGAGTCGAACGCAAAACAGGCGCAACATTTAAACCATCTTGTACCCGAACCTCATCATCATCTCGATGCACGGTGACCGTGCTGGTATGCCACGCACAACCGCACGCATCCAAAAGAAGGGCGTCACGTGTTGATGCACATCCCCTCAGCCCGGAGCACCAGGCCGTGAGATTCGCGACAGACAAACAACGGCTTGTTCCTCATCTCATCTTCTTCATCTTCTTCTTTATTTTTGGGGCAATGTTCCTTCTTTAAATCTCCTTTGGCTAATAGATCTTTCTGTCCAGAACATATACTCATGTCAAAACTCTTCAGTATCCTCTCAATGTATGTTTTCTATGATAGGCCTAGGAGGCCTCGAGCTTGGTCTCTCTGAATTTCAATGCCTAACACAAAAGCAGCTTCTCCCAAATCCTTTCTCTCAAAATTATTTGAAAGTAGCTCCTTGGTGTCCTTTAGTAAATTGTGGTCATTTGTAGCCAAAAGTATATAATCGACATACAGTACCAGAAAAAATAAATCAGCTCCCACACTTCTTCAGATAAATGCATTGATCGGCTATGTTCTCTTCAAAAACATAAGATGATATAGTTTGATGGAATTTGAAATACCACATCCTGCTTGCTTGCTTGCTTCAGTCCATAAATTGCCTTACCAAGTTTGCAAACCATATGCTTTTGTAGTGGAGTTGGCTTTTCAACGCATCTTCGCTTAACAGAGGCGCACAATTTCGATTCTCATTTGTAGCCAAAAGTATATCGTTGACATACAGTACCAGAAAAAATAAATCGGCTCCCACACTTCTTTAGATAAATGCATTGATCGGCTATGTTCTCTTCAAAACCATAAGATGAAATAGTTTGATGGAATTTGAAATACCACATCCTGCTTGCTTGCTTTAGTCCATAAATTGCCTTGCCAAGTTTGCAAACCATATGCTTTTTTCCCTCATTTGCAAACTATCAGGTTGCCTCATAAAATTTTATTTTCAAGTTCTCCATTCAGGAAGGCAGTTTTTACATCCATTTGATGTAAAAGTAGGTCATAATGCGCTACCAAAATCATAATGATGCGAAAAGAATCCTTGGTGGGAACTGGAGAAAACGTCTCCATGTAGTCAATTCCCTCCCTTTGAGTGAATCCTTTTCCTACCAATCTAGCCTTAAATCTTTCGATTCTTCCATCCTTATCCTTCTTTGTTTTAAATACCCATTTCGAGCCTACCAATTTCTAGCTCTTGTGAGGTTCAACTAATTCCCATACTTTATTGTTTTTCATGCTTTCAAGTTCATTCAACATTGCTTCCCTCCATTTGTCTGCATTCTAACTCTCCATAGCTTCTTTAAAACTTGTTGGATCAGACTCATCTATGATGTCAAAATCTGCTTTTTGTAAGTACACATAATCTGAAATTGTTGTGGACCTTCTTGGTCTGTCAGATCTCCTTAACAGTATTGGTTCGGGAGAATTTTCTTGTTGTGGGTTTTCTGTAGTTTATTCTTCTTGTTGTTGTTGATCAACTAGTTCTTCATATTGAACAACCAATCTCAACAATTTGAGTACTATAATTTGGATAGTAAAATCTACAATCCTTTGACCTTGCAGGATAACCAATAAAATGACAGTAAATCATCTTAGGATCAAGCTTCTTCTCTTAAGGATTATATTCTTCTCTCAAGGGTTATAGATTCTAACTTTAGCTTTGCAACCCCATACATGAAGTTGTCGCAAGCTAGGCTTTCTAGAAGTCCAAATTTTGAACAATGTCTTAGGTACGAAGTTACTAGGCACTCTATAATTTGTTGTTTTGATCGTCTCTCTCAAAAGTGTAGGCAAATCAGTTTTGAAAATCTTGCTAAGAACCATGTCTTTCAAAGTTCAATTTCTTCTCTTAGACACATCATTTTGTTGCTGAATTCCTGGCATTCTGTACTAAGCAGCTATTCCATTTTCTTGTAGATACCTAGTAAAAAGGTCTAGCACGTCTTCCTCCTTTATCAAACATCCATAATATTCACCTCCTATGTCTGACCTCACAATTTTGATCTTTTTCTCAAGTTGTCTTTCTACTTCAGTTTGAAATTTTTTGAACATTTCAAAAGCTTGAGACTTTTCTGCTATGAGATATAGATAACCAAAATGAGAATGGTCATCTATACAGGTGATGAAATAGCGATTTCCATCAATTGTTTGATAAGGGAATGGTCCACAAATATCTGTGTGGATGATTTCTAAAAGATCACTATTGTGAATTGCACCTTTCCTTTTAGTCTTAGTGAGGTTTCCTTTAACACATTCAATACAAATTTAGTAATGGCAAGATTTGTTCCTTAATAAGAATTTTCATTTTTTCTTTTGAAATGTGCCCTAAACGTCTATAGCATAACCTAGTGGATGTTCCTTCACTTCTAATCTTTTTCTCACTCGATTCAACTATTAAAACTTCACCATCTTTATTGTAATTGAGACAATATAATCCATCTTTATTGTCTTTGAATTCTGAGATACAAAAACATCTTTATTGAATCCAAAATAAAACCAAGTCTTAATAATCTTGAAATATAAATTAAATTTCTCTTTATTTAGGGTACTGAAACTACATCATCCAACTCTAAAATAAATCATGAATCCAACTTAAAATCAACTACTTCAATAATATTCAATGAAAACAATAGGTAGCTATCTAATCCTCATTGTTATAACATGTTGCAATGAAAGTGTTGTTCTCCCTAGTAGGGAACGGGTCAAGTACCACTATCTCCCTATTAGTGGTGGTGTCGAAAATCTCAACAGGTGATTCAGGTTGGGGTGTAGGTTTCACAGACTGCACTAGGAGATTCTTGTACCGAAGTAGCTTATTGATGTTTAGTCCTCTCCCATAAGCGCATCCACTGAGCTTTACAGCGATCCTGAGAAGTCTGAGACTTCGACAGCGTCGCTGCGCATAACCCTTTTTTTTTTTGGCTCCAACTCATCTTCGTTCCGCTTTTTAATTAGCTCCACTATATTCTTACTAGAATTCCATTCGTGATTAGTTGACATGAGTAGCTCCTATTAACCGCCAGATGCTTTTTCTTTTCCCTAAGCTCTAGGAGTTGTACTACAAGATACATAAGCGAAATGGCTAGCTTGAATTCAATATAATCATGAGTGCGATCATAAACGATCTCATTCATTCTGAGAATAACTTCAAAATTAAACGTCCATATTTTGATGTTTGATCCAGCGATCTTTCAATTTGCGAGAAATTGATTGAGGGAAAGCTGTAAGGATTTGCAAAAGAAAGTATAAATACTTTCCACGAAACCGATTCTCAATTTGTTAAGAGAAAACAGTTTTTCCATTTAACTTTATTCACAAAACTAATACAAGCTTCTTTAATTAAGTATTACACCTTTATGGCAAGAGACTACTTATAGCTTACATAAATTATGTGTTATCTTGTGCCATCATAAACAAATTAGATGATAGATTCTATTTGTTGAAGAAACTTTTCAAGTAATTTAGGTATGATGCAATTTTGGTTATTTCTTTAGAGTTTGAGTATATAGGTTTGGTTTTGTTATGAAAAATTTGTTGATTCTCATAACAAAAACAAGCACCTATCTAGCACAAAATATAACCAACCAAAACACAGTTCAAGAGAAAAACCATAAAATTGCAGTGAATAGTGTTTCTACCATGAACAGTGTTTTAGGAGTTCTTGGTGTCTGTTTTTGACGCAAAATACCTTTCCGAATAGGGAATGACCTAATTGACACAACCCACAAATTTACTGTGACATATGGGCATTTTTAGGGTTTTAAGGTCATCTAGTAGGTAAAAAACGTGTTTAAAGTTTTGAAGATATGAAAAATCAAATTAAAACATGCTTTTCTAGATTCTTTAATATTCTTGATATTTAGAAAAATATGTTTAATCCATCTTCAAACTTTAAACATAATAAAAAAACTCATAATGGCAAGAAAACATAATAGGCATGCTTGAACAACGATTTTAGTGTGTGCGAATAACCATGTGCTCTGATACCAACTGTTAGATTTCTTTAATATGCGTGTTCAAGATCTTTCACACAATCTGAAATACGTAAAGACATACCTGGAGCCATCTTCCTTGAGTACACGACCTCTGAACTCATTCAACCGCAACAGCAATATCCCAGCAAGAACAGGAATGGCTCAAGACTTCTGCACTCTCTCAGAATTTGTTTCATCTCTCTTTATGATGAGATTAGGGTTAGAGAACATGTATGATGAGAGTAGGGCCTCAAGCTTATATAAGGCTAGGTCAAGTCGTCTCTACTCATCACTGATGGCTGACTTGACTAATCTTCCAAAGCCCACCAAAGCACGGTTCACGCCAAAAAGGAATAAATAGGACCCCTTAATAGGCTTCAAAACCTTTCCTTATTCCACAAGGTTTTGGGCCTCAAGGTATAATTTAATTTAAACTCTTATCAAAACCTTATATAACTTAGTATCTAGTGCACCGATCTTAATAGGAAACATAACAAGAACTGTGTGAGGGAAAACACCGAACTGTACCCAGCAGATGCGGCAACCGTGCAAGTGACTCTGACTGTATACTTATGCTGGAAGATTCCAGCGAGGTTTACCGAGTTGGGGTGGAACAGTAGCAGGTTGAAGGAGATGGTGAGAAGGACTAAAGAGTCTATGGAAGGAGTGAACTTTAGTGAATTAAAGCATATGGAGAAGAAAGCTTTGAAGGCGCCAACTGGGATGCACAAACGAGTGAGAAGGTAGAAAATGGAAGGTACAAGAGACCAATAGAATACAACAAGCTGTCTGCTGCTAGTGACACACCAAAAGAGCGATACCTCAGTGCAAGTGCTGAGGCATCTGGCTGGTTCACATTGCTATCTGTATCAATATTTTTGGATGATAAGATACAGTGGTAAGGAATTAAGATTGGGAACCCTATGAATTGCACTAGAGTTGCCATCCATATGCCTTTTCCACCTCTGTTACAGTTCAGTCGTCCCAAGAATATAGCTGCTGATTGCCCAGAGAGGACAAAGAGTGTAAAATCTCTGAAATGAGAAATTGTTGCTTGGTGGGTGATTTGCTTAAACCCGAGTGTATTATCTTCTTCAGCTTCTTTAACTGGTCTATGAAACACATATTTGAATTACTATATAAATTCACCATTTCCTTTAGCAGCATATGAAATGTCAAGGTTTTTTCTTCATTTCTTTTCAGCATATGAGTTAGTGTCGTCTACAGGTTTCTATTGCATGCACTCAAACACACAGTAAGAAGAGTATGGGCTACAGAGTTCTATAGTTTTAGAGAGTTAATAAATTAAAAGGAAAACAATCCATGAAAATGCTTTTCCGAATTTATGTAGAGAAGCTATAAAAGAAAATGAGAACCAGAAAATCTTTGTGCAAATATAGAAATCTGCCTTTCCCAGGAGAGAGAGCTTTTATGCAGCTAGAACGGGAACAACAGGCAAACCCATAGCACTTATGGCACTGGAGAAGAGGGAAGAGACCTCCAAAATCAAGCCTATTGCGCCAATAGAAAAGAACTACCATGTCATAGCTGTCCATACCAAATTTATAGCATAGGATACGTACCCTCCCTAATTTGTGCATCTCAATCTCTTTCTTCAAATCCTTCTTGGGTGGTCTGAGGAACAGAAAACAAAAAAGTTTCAATTAAATTCATAATCAATTGTGAATTGCCACATCACTGTTTAAAGGTGTTCCATCTAATTTAGCACCTTTGTATTCACCTTCTCGCCCAATTTTTGTTTCTCATTAAGCCACATCATACGAAAATGATGGATCCATCTACCGCCATATCATTACTTAATAGACAGATTGGCGAATGTACGAAAATGATACAATGAGAATTTGTGTCTGAGAACGTCATGAAATAAATTTTAGGTAGTAAGTACTGAAACTTGGTATGTGAGTTTCCGTCAAAAAACTTGTTAATTTGCTGATGTGGAGCCAACATATCTAATAATGTAGTGCCATGTGGAATAAAAATAAAATTAAAAGATTTTTTTATCGAAACTCATGAGATGGACTATTTGCAAACACATACATATTAATCTTGAGGACCACGATTGACACAAACAAAACAAAATGTACGCAACTTTATGGTTTTGTAAACCTCGATCATGAACGTTTTGTTTTAAAAATCCTTTAGATCAATTTGATTTGACCGAACGATTTTATGTCCCCCTAGTAAACAAAGAATAAGAAACATATCTAAGCAAGGGGCTTGTAGCTCAAGTGGTTAAGAGCATTTATTCCTGCACCTGAGGTCTTAGATTCGATTTCCCTCTCCCCCATTATCACCTGTCACAAAATAAGAAAAATATCTAAAAGATAGAAACAAAGGGCTTGTCTAGCTAGTCTTGAAGGATAGTGAAAAACGCCAAGTGGTCCAAGCCCTACGCTATGAAGGAAGGAAAGAAAGACAGATGGCGATTAACGAGTTTTAGAGAAGACACCTTATTAGCTAGCTAATTAGTCCACACCCAGAAGTGTAGTGTAGGTGACCAACACATGCTTGTGAGCTTGTGCCCTACTAACCTTTCTTTTACTAACCTCCAAGCCATTTCTACGTACGTACATCAGAACGTACACAACCAAACAAAACGAAAACCCAAAGAAAGAAGCTCATCCATGACTTCAACATCTGCCTAACAACCAAACACATCTGATGATTAAGACTGTATAAATCATAGATGGAACCTGCTCAATGACAGTGTGCTCATCTCTTTTCACCCGAATTCATCCCATTTTTGGTATGGTACAGTAGAGTATGTAGTTACACCATTATGAAATGAACTGTGTGACCTGTGCATCATCTCCCTTTCACACAATGGCTGGTCGATGCTATGAACTGTGGTGTGGTGTGACCTGTGCATCATCTCCCTTTCACACAATGGCTGGTCGATGCTATGAACTGTGGTGTGGTGTGACCTGTGCATCATCTCCCTTTCACACAATGTGACCTGTGCATAATCTCCCTTTCACACAATGTGACCTGTGCATCATCTCCCTTTCACACAATGGCTGGTCTATGCTATGAACTGTGGTGTGGTTGGGCCCACAGAGACAATTAACTGGTGTGCTGGCTGGCTGAAACGACATTATCACTGACAACCTTCCCTTTCCTGTTATAATTTGGGTATACGTACGTGAAGCCTCCTTGTCGTATAATTAATTTCTTTGTCCTACGTCTCTTATGGCATCACTAACTGCCCCAACCCAAGGCCAACTTTTCTGAGATTGAGCAATGGGATTAGCTTTTTAAATTAAGTAGTACAGACTTATAAATAAATAAATATATATATATATATATATATATAATGCATTGGTGTAGCATCGTTCTAGGCTTGCACCAAATTATATAAATAAAGAAAAAGGTCCCATTTGATCGTTATTATATATATATAAAGAGAAGAAAAGTCTCATTTGGTTATCTATCAAAAGAAATTGATCGAACCCTGTCCTATATATTACTATATCAATGATTAGGTACGTCAACTGATGAATTCTATATGAGCAAAGAAAGAAAAATTAAATTAATTTGGCACATGGAATTTATGTTTCACTTATGTTTTCCTAGTTATTTTGAACTATGTGTGTCACATAACTTCGGTTATAATCCTCTAGGCCTTGGAGTCATGGACCATACATGGCCCACATATCCCATGCTTTCGATTTATATTCCACTTGCAAATCATCTGGCAAGTATCAAAGTTCAGTTCTAAAAAAAGCACAAATATATCGTAGCGTTTATTGTTTTAGGTAGTTATTTTTTCATTTGGATGTCCGCACATTATTACTTATGCAGATACTATTATAAAGCAGGAGGAAGCAAGATGGGATAGTAGAAAATGCACTGCGCCACACAGTAATAACGTTCGGACGTCCGCATAGAAGAATTTGTGTGTATATATATAACTTTGCTCCCTTGTGTGTGACAACTTTTCTTTTCTTTTCTTAATCACGCATAATAAAGAATTTTTTAATTTATTTTGTGCTAGAAGATGATTTTTCTTAATCACGCATCATAAAAGTTATTTTAGTTTATTTTTAGTTTATCTTTTAGCTTATATGTCGCTCTCTTTATTTTTTTCTAGGGATATATTTGTCATCATGATTTTAATGAAGCAGCATGAAAACAGGATAAAAGATAAATGAAAAATAAGCATTAACCCTAAAAAACAATATTAAAATCCTAAAATATTTTTGTCATTATGATTTTTAAGGTTCTAGTATATTCCTAAACTTAACTAACAAAAAAAAAAAAATTAAAATCCTAAACTTATAAAAAGAAATAATCAGATTTAAAATAATATCCTAATAGACAACCTATTCTAAAACTTAAATATTAATATTCTAAAAAATCTTTGTGTGTTTCAAAGTTAATCAAATAACCCGAAAATTTCAACAATATACATTTCTCCCATATTAACACCATATTTCTGACTTGAGTACAACTTTCTTTCTTATGTGCTATCTTGCACATTTTAAATCAAGTTATTTTATTTATTTTTCTTACTTTAAAATAGTGAATTGACCCATATTTGGAGTTTCTCGAAAGGAGAAAAGGGTTTCTAGGGTTTAGGGCTTAGGACTTTTGATGGTGGCCTCCTTAATCCTTCTCTGAGCAATATCGGTGCATTGGTTTTAGATCTGTGGTCGGAAAGATGTGGCAAGCACGTATATGCTACAATTGAGTGAACAAAAGGAGGAATCTGAGGTACGGTTTGGTGCCAATCTCCGTGTTTGTGCAAATAATCTTGTCTTTCGCCCTTTGATCTTCCTTCTCTCTCTTCCTCGATTCCTATAAAAAAGACTAGAGTAAATAGACCACACCCGGGGGGTGTTGGCCAAAGGCCCTCCGATGTCTAAGTTAGTTCGAGTGTTTGTAAGAAAACAATAGCTAACAAAAGGGTACGGAGATGTATGTATGGTGTGAACCAGGCGGTCGGAACCATGTGTAGTGGTCGGAGCTTGTGGAGAAAATATGAAGAGTGGAGAGTGGAGAAGGAGAGAGCTTCGGGTATTTTTCTCGGGTTTTAGGAGTATGTTTAGATGTAAGTTTTTTGAAGTACTTTGAATGATGAATAAAGTCATCTATTTATAGAAGCCTCGGGGCTAGGGTTTCGTAGGGAATAAACTCTTATTAGAAGGAGTTTATTCTTTACCCAAATTCATAGAGATTGAGTTGGACTTGAATATATCTCCTTATTAGGATAATATTTGAATTAATGATATTATCTTATTAAATAAAGATAATATCCTATAATTAAGATAATTTCCCTATTAATTAATTGGCCAAATAAATTGGTTCAATTAATTAATTTCAGGGATAATCTTCTTTTCCACGTGGCGTGCTGTGATTGGAGACAAAAATGTTTGCTTCCACACTCCGCTTGTTTGATAGAGAACAATAGGGGGTTCAAATCGGGAGAATGAACTTGGTAGTAAGTTCATTGGCCATCATAATACCCTTGTGGCCAAAATTTTACCCGAAGAGTCGTCAATAAGGTGGGCTTCGTGGCTTCATTCTCTCGACTATGGAAAGGTATTGTTGAGGTCTCCATTAAGGAGTTTGCTGATAAGTTATTTCTGGCGAGATTTGCGAACTACAAAGACAAAGCTAGGGTTTGGATATGGAGCCTTGGACATATCGCCATACCTAGTCTTGCTCTATGAAGTCAAGGTGGGCTGCGACGTCAGATATGTGGATTTGAACATGGGGCTTTTCTGGGTGCAATTGCATGGGATCCCACCTTTAAACATGACGGTCACTATGGCTCGAAAGATTGGAATGCTTCTGGGCCAAGTCAAGGAAGTTGACCATGCGGATGGGAAGGACTATATTGGGCGCTTCGTGCTAGTTCGTATCAAGTTTGATGTCAACCAACCCCTTATGTGGGGTGCCTTTGTTGAATTTCCTACATCTCTCTCTCTCTCTCTCTCTCTCTCTCTCTCATTCTCATCCTCACTTCCATTCTCACTATCATTTTTCTCTATACTCTAGCACGAAAAATGAAAACTAAAAACTAAGAAATGATTATCAAATAGGCTTTAATTAACTCATTTTGTGCTTATGTGTTTCTCGGAATTGTTTGCATTAAGGTCTCTATCTTTATCTTTAATTCCTAAGATAATCAAATGTTCAAATGTATCTGCAAATTGGGGACAAAAAGCAGGCCACCAAGTACACTACCACTAGGTCCATCCCATATGATTCCATTGCCTTATCTGAAAATAATAGAAGTCCCACCATGGATTGTTCTTCTTGCATTCACATTGATGGAATTGATAAGTTCATAAACATTCACATGCCTTCTTTACTTAGTGACTTTATTTAGTTTCTCTTTATTTTGAGTCACTTACCTCTTTTTATTTGTTTTGTAGGTTAAGACAGCAAGAGATCACATTTGATGCAATCCATGCTTGTTAAGGGCTGATTGGGATAAGAGGAATATGAGCTTAAAGACAAACTCAATTTGAGCCACACTCCTTGTTAGTCCAGTTTCGTGGGTTATCTTATAGTCCTCATTTCAGCAACTTACACAGGTCGGATGAGGAGACATCCTTGATAGAGGTTGTTCCAATGGGTGTCTATTATAACATATCTAAATGTCAGCCCAACTGGATAAATCTGGAGCCCTCAACATGTCAAAGACTGAACCAAGTTCACAAAAAAGTCATGTTGGCTACCATCATATTTAATGTGGCTACATCCCTAGAGCCATGTGCTATACATGGGCAGCCACACGTGCGAGTCAAATCAGCTCAGGAACTCAGAAAGATGAACAAAAGTCAAGATTTCCATAAAGAAACCAAGAAAAGTCCACCAAAGCATGTATTGGACAGCTGGAGCAGTTGACAAGTATGGGTAGCTAGAGTAGTTGGCATGTATGGACAGCTGGAGCAATTGGGAACAACTAAGAGAGGTGTGCTTCACCAGCCAAAGGGGAGAACGAAATTGCAGTCTACAAAAGAAAGTTGCACACTCATTTAGGGGATATAGAGAGTCAGACACACATTCACTTCATCCGTTACTCTCATACACAAATTCAGATTGACCACAAAGAGAGAAGAGAGCTAGGATCTGTCCTGAGAACTACATTGCTGCCTGCTAGTTCTTCTCCTCTCTTTATCCTATCTATGTATTTCTTATTTTCTGTATTCATAGTTATGTCTAACTAATCCATTTAGTAAGGGCTTAGGATGACGCTATAGTCATGAATATTCAATGTTATGGATGATTTTATAGTTAATTGATTTTCTTGTTTTCATTATCAAGTTGTTAATCTTAAGTTTATTATGTGCTTGATGTATGTTTTCTTGGAGTAGTTAACTAGGATTTTATGCATCTAGCACAGGTTGGGAAGGGGTTTAGATTCACCAATTCTACTCTCCTTTCACAAGCAACACATGAATGGCCTAAGAATCATTCAAGGAGTTAATAACCATAGGTTGACTAGGACCCATGTTTTAGGACTTGTGTGATTATCATATTCTCATGGAGCTTAATGACTCTTGTATGCTTTATTCTAAGTAGATACCATGCTTAGGTTGCATATTAGAGATCACGTGTTGTGTGGATACCATCAAGGATTAAAATATCGGCCATGCAGATAATATCGGGCCTCCAATTTATGGATATTTCGAGGGATATATCGTTATCGTTTTAGGTATCGGGAAAAAATCAATAAAAATGACAGATATAGGCATTGAAACACATAATTTTGGTGTAAAACTTTCATAAATGTTATGTGCATTATCAATGAATGTATTGAACAAATAAAACTCAAAATTTACCAATAATAAGATATACATATAATGAAATATAAGTGGTGTGTAATGCGCGTTAATGAAAAGTTTGAAAATAAAATGTTGATTAGAATGAATAAACCATGCATAAATTCATAGTTTGTTTAAACATTGGATTACAATTTAGATAAACGTCCATTTACATAAATGAAGAGCTCCTATGAGTTCAAACAATGAGGAACAACCATCTAGATTCATACAATAGTCATACCAAGTCATGTAACTCGAGCAGTTTATAAGCCATGTTTGAACATGGTGCACATAGGTCTCTCTTGAGCTCCTTATTGTCCTCCCATACATGGGATAGTTAGGATTAACCAACTATTAGGTCCATAATATGGCCTTACCCCCTGTATCGGTATTGATAGTTGAAAATACTGATATATCGGTGTATCGGCTGATATTTCAATCCTTGGATACCATGCACAATTACATGCCTTAGGAGAATCATGCATCCTGCACCTAGATACCATAGGCTTGTATGCGATAATCTATTGTTGATGTAGCTTGAGTCAATTTCTATGCATTCATAACTTGGATAGGAAAACTAGTGGTGGATTCCAAGGCTCTAACACTTCTCAATTATTGTTTCACAATCTATTAACTGAAGCCAATGTTCACTTTCAAGTACTTTCATTTCACTTTCTTCTTTTCATTTCAACAACAAATACCCCACCCCAATTTGAGTGCGTGTGTGGTGCTAGGATTCTGTCCTTGACCATGAGTAAGCAAGAGGCATTGTTGAATTTGACCTTGCCTTTAGTTAGTTAGTCAGTTTCTTTGTTCTATGTTTTTCTAGCATTCTAAGTAATTTCACTTGGAACCAAGTTACCATTCTCCGTGGGATCGACCTTGTATTTACATAAGCTATACTACAAACGGTTCGTGCACTTACGAGAATTAAAGTTGCTGTTTTTAATAATTCATTTTAGTTGTTAAGAATAGGTCCAACAAGAACTGTGTTTAAAAGTATGTTTGGGAGTGGTTCTAAAATGACTAAAAATGCTTTTTGATAACCAAAAGCATTTATAATAGCATTTGACAGAAAAATTAAAACTACTTTTATTATTTTCTTCCCAATAATAGAAAAAGTCTTGACTTTAAATCTCCATTCCCAGTAATAAAAAAGAAACCTTAATTTAATTAGCAATGTTTATATATACATTTATATATCATACATAACTATCGTACGAGAAAAGTGTTAACGACAGTAAGGGTTGCTCTTTCGTTATGTAAGGAGAGCAAATAGGCGACCACTAGGGTTAGGGTTTCTCTCAAGTTTCTTGCCAATTTTCCACGCCGTCTCTCTCAAAATCCTCTGCGCTAGTATCTTTGCCTTCTCCTTGGGGTGTTGGGTATGGTGGTGGCCTATTCCTTCTTACCTAAGGGGAGGATTATGCATGTTTCTTGATGTTTTGGTATAGTTTTTTTTGTCAAGTTTTCCTTGTCGACTTCTAGTTTTGGCTGCTACTGGTCTGAATTTCATCTCAGGATCACAAATTCCGGGTTGGAGATCTTGATTTACAGAGGGAGTTTGACTTTTGTGGCTAGGCGAAAAGCACGGTGGTGTCCAAAGCATGGGGATAAACGTTCTTGAAAAACGGCTTGGAAGGCCACTAGTCCTTATAGATCAAGCAAATGTGGGAGTGATTTTTGGCACAATGGCGGAGTCATATCGATTTGTGGATTTCTCTTATAGCCTTGTGGCTACTGTACTCTCTATTCAGGACCATATTGTAGGTTCGCGTTCAAAGCAAGGTTCAGGAAGGCGACAGAAAGTGGAAGTGGTGTTTGTGGGAATTTATGGTCGGGGTGAGCACATGATCGATAGTGGCATTGATTTTTCTAGTCAATGACGATTTGGTACCAATGGTTTTGCTGACAAGGTAGAGGAGACCAACCTCGAGGGGTCTCCAAGATCTCCCTGATAATTCTCTTTTGGAGCGTTCGTAGGCTTAGCAACCGATGAAATGTTCCTACTCTGAAGATTTTTCTTCTGAAATTTATTGGCCAGTCTTGGTCTTTCCTTATTTTTAGTTTGAGTTCTGGATCAAGAAACTAGGAGATGGCTTTTGATGTTTCACAGTACCTCTTATGTACTTTATGTTTTGTTCATGTGATTTGTTCGTTTTGATGTTTCATTGGTAGCCCATTGCATGCTGAACAATTTACGCGTTATACAAAGGACTATGTTTTCATAGGAGGCATTCTTTGACAAAACCTAAGAGGCGTTGGTGTGCTCTTTTGCTAGGTTTCTTTTAGCTTTAGTTTGTTATTTGTGCTTTTTTCCTGTGATTTTTTCGTTTTGGTGCTTCATTGGTTCTGACCCATTGCATGTTGGATAAATCTCACGCTGTACTAAGGACTATGTTTACATAGGAGGTCTTCTTTGACAGAACTAAATAGGTGTTGACGTGCTCTTTTAATGAGTTTCCTTAGTTAGTGTTTGTTGGTAGGGTAGAATTATTTTAGAGGTGACTATTCTGTATTTCTGTTTTTGTCAAAGGACTGTGACTATCCCCCAATAGAAATTGTTTCGTTATACATGCTATATATGGCCCCGGGGCCACCCCCAACCTCCAACCCCTTGCAGTGGGATCAACCTCATGAAAGAATATTAAAGTGTTTAATATTAACAAAAGATAAAACAGAAATGTAGCGACAAAATTAAGTGAGACAGCACCAATTGGTGCATGGATTGCGGATAACAATCACGTAACTAAGGTGTTTTGGTAAGGACCATATTCTCAGAGCACTATGGTGATCAGTGACAGAACTAGGATTGTTAGTATGGAGGGGCCAAAATTTCAAAATCACTTTCATATAAGTTTTTCATCTTTAACTGGGAGGGTCATCACTAATCTAATTGCAGTAATTGCATTGCTATATCATATATTGTATAATATATTACAAGAGAAAAAAAAATTAAATTGAGGGGGGGGGGGGTAGGGCCATGTCTGGCCTGGTTGTGGCTCCACCCCTGATGGTAACTGTATCTTTGACTGTGTATTGGAGTTGAGTTTATGCCCCTTTTTATGAGTCTCACCTTTTAAATGGAACTTGTAAAACACAACATGTTGATAAATCTAATCCCAACATTTATGAGTTCCCAAATAACGATCATGACAGTGGTCCAATTTTATTGAAATATTCCACTACAGTTCAAGCCACCGAACATAACCATGTACTACTAGATATATCTCTTTCATTCAACACGCGCAGGAGACATTGATGCCGACCCCAAAAAGAGAGATCACGCGCCAAATATTACTTACCAGTTCATGTCACGTTAATTTGAAGTGCCATGTCCACCGTTCTTGGGTAGAAAACTACTGTTCTATCTCCATATATAAGAGGCCAAGAGCTAGCTTGCTAAAGTATTACTTTGTACGTCAACAATTATTTATATCGACCACAAAGCTAAAAGAATTAATATATAATATCTTATATTATATCAGAGAGAACTCAAACTTTAGATCGCTATGGTGTCATGCAAGCGCTTTCTTCTTCTTGCTTCTTTTGTCTTGCTTATTTGCTTCATATCTCCCAGTGCTGATAGAGGTAAACTTACATACAGAATTAATTTAGTCATAAATTCATACTTCGAGTCGAAAATATGCAAGTTTTGACCCTAATTAAACTGCCCGAGTTTCGTTTTGTTTTGTTTTTTTAATTTTTCTGTGTGTGGATGGTTTATTATGGCAGCGCTGAGTTTGCATGGCGATGGTGAGAAAGGCATGGACTATAAGTTTAGTCCGAACCAAGATGGTACTGCTGCTGCTGGTGACGGTGACGAATTAGTGGCTATGGATTACACTCCAGCGAAAAAGAATACTCCGATTCATAACTAAGCTGCCGTCGGCCATAAGTTTTGTTGTGAAATTAAGTATTGCTTCAGCTTCCTCTGTGTTCCAACTTTTACAGTTTGATATTCTTATTGGAAACAGCGCAAAATTAAACATCCTATATATATATATACTTGCGGACCCTTTTTGTAAATTAGTGTTGCAAAATTTTTGAGGTATTTTCTGGATATTCCTAGCTGATTTCATATTTCATGTGTATTATATCATCTTTGTTTTAAATTTCTTTATAACGAAATGGATGATCACAAGTAATATCCAAGACATGTTAAACTTGTGATCCACGGTTCCTTTTGGCAATCCCAGATCGATTCATTCAAGTACCCTCTCTTTATAGGTGCCACATCTCTAAAGGCATCAAATCTCTCTTAGGGCTGGCCATGACTTTTGGGTGGTCCGGGCCAGAAATTAAAATGAGGCTCCTTTATGTTTCCTCCTCTTGAATATAATGAACTATAATATATATATATATATATATATTATGCAAATGCAATTCAAAATACATATCTTTGAGCGCACCCTGGCTCCAATTAATAACATAGAAGGTTATACATGCCACACAAGGCAAACAAAACAAGAATTAGAGGGCCAACAATCAAAGAAAAACAGAAAAAACAAAGCTCCAGCAAATAAATTTTGAACAATTTATAAGAATTTGTTGCAGGAACATAAAACAAAATTAAATAATTTAAAGGGTATAAATCAGAAATCTAATTACCTTTTGAGAACTTAGATTACCTTCACCACTTGTGACTTGCCCGGACAGGAGGGAGCCCAAGGGCCAAGTTGCAGCTCCAGCGCAGCAAGTCTAGCCCAGGCAAGGGTTGGGTCCTACGAGCCCAGGCAAGCCCATGGGAAAATTCAGCCCGAGCTGACACAATGTTGACGTCAACGACCAAAAAATTCATTCCATTTGGGGATTATTCGACCTAATTGAGAATTATTCAACCTAATTGGGAGTTACACAATTTAATTGAGGATTACCCAATTAAATGGAATGTTACCTAATTAGGTTGAGAATTGATTTGATTCCTACCACAATTCCCAAATAAATGAGGAGTCACCTAATTAAATTAGGAATTGATTTGATACCTACCACAATTAGGGATTTGATACCTTTCCATATATGGAATTATTCATTTGAAACTCTAGCCTCCGAGACCACTATAAAAGGATGGCCACACACAAGAGTTGAGGTATGTTAGAATTACTACTAAAACTCTGTAGAGATCTTCCCCTCACAAACCCTAGCCACCTCCGCTCTCTCTCTCTCTCTTACATAGGCTCCATGCTTCGGTTTACACCATAAACACATCTTCATACCACATTAGCTATATTTTTTCCATTTCAATTGAACTAATTTAGGCATCAGAGGGCCTTTGGCCAACACCCCCCGGGTGTGGTCCTCTTATTTGTTCTATTTTGCAAGGAGAAAAAGGTGGCGAAGAAGAAAGGTGAATCTTTCCAATCGAATATTCTCGCGGGGAAATTTGCTCCCACACCCCTCACGTAACAAAGTGGGTGGTTTATACAAGGCTAGACCTAATGGCCAGATGGCACAAATTGTGCAAATCATACTAACAACTCCTAAAAATTAGGAAAAAGAATCTAGTCGTTATTCAATGGTAATTGTAGGATAAGCAGTTAATGAGCCAGGGACTAACAGGTTTGTTATGACGCTTGAAGATGCCATGGTTGAGGATTTTGGCAAGCACCACTACTACAAAAAAGGAAAACCACGACGGGTATTCACCGTCGTGTATTCTGATTTCAAATCGTCGTGGAATCCACCGACATCTTTTCCATAACAAAACCACGACGGTGAATAACCGTCGTTGTTAAACAAAAAACGTCATCAAAAAATAAAAACCGACGTCTTTGTGCTGCAAAAAGACATAAAAAACAGTCGAGGATGAGAATAGACGACCAACTCCAACAAAAAAAACGTCGTTAAAAAGAGATGACAAATATAAATACGACGTCTTTACAATCATAATAGACGACGTTATTGACACCTACTACGTCACAACATTTCCCACAACCGTCGTAAAATAAATTTTCCACTTCGATTTTTTATGAATTATGACGTGGAAATAGATGTCAGGTTAATTAATTACGACGTATGTATTTACTTAGACGACGTTTAAATGAATAAACAACGTCGGTTCCAAATAAATGAGAGCCGTATTACAGAATTTATACGTCATATTTTGAAAATAAACGACGTGGGAAAAATGATGGGGTCATTAATACCGACACAGTAATTTATAAGGACGACGTTGTCGTTATATACAACGTCGGTACCATGAAAAAGACCGTCGTGTTTAATAATTTATACGTCTTCATTAAAAAAATTAACGTCGTCTAATTCATCTTAATGTCGACGAATTTAATGGACTTCAAATACCGTCGTGAATTCATCCTTTTCCACTTTGTTTATTAAAGAACTTACGACGTGGTAAATTCATGACGACGTCGTCTTTTGTAACGTTCAGGTTAAAATTCTCATCTTTTAGACGTCGGTATTATGGGATTGGAGTCGTGTTATTTTGAATTACATGGCGGTTCTTTATGCTTGTCCGACGTGTTATCCTGGATTACTGTTTCACAATAGCGTCGTGGTTCTTCATTGTTACTTTGCTTTAAGACGTCGGTAAATATATTGCGGTCGTTGAATGCTCCAAAACGTCGTTATTTATTAGAACAGACGTCGTTTTATTACATTTTTATCAAAACCGTCGTGTTTTGTAATAGAACAAGTAATTTTGTTACGATTGTTTTGTGGCCAAAACCTGTATAATGAAAGTGAAGAAATCACATTACAATATATTACAAAATTAATGTCATACCTGCCAATTAAAGCATCATTCAACCCATATATCTTCACACCATCTCAGATATTTTGACTCCCTAACTCAACCACCACTTCATCAAATGTGTCAACATTTGGCATCCCCCTAGTAAATGGCTCACACTCAATTCTCACATCACCTAAGACATCATCACCAATAACATCATTATATTCTCTATTAGGCATTGATAACACTACCGACCAACCACGATGCATCGGGTCGTCAACAAAAAATACTTGTTTGACTTGAGAAGCCAAAACAAATTGGTCATTCCTATGTCCAATTTTACTCAAATCTACAAGGGTAAATCCAAGTTAGTCACTACAAGACCGAGTATTATCAATCAATCACACCTAAAGTGGGATTGTAAACTTTTGGTAGTCAAGGTCCCAAATTTCTTGAATGACACCATAAAACCCATATTTGAATGGGTTTTTATCCTTAACTAACAACTTGCATAGTATGTGCAAGTAAATAAACTCCACTATTTTGAGTTGTCCGCATCATCTTGTGCCTTGATGTTGAATTTAATACCTTTAATGAGATAGCTCCTATATAATGGCATTGCCATGTTTGGACAATTACTATACCTTAAATTTTCTGATCGCCATGATTGTCTTCCTCATTAAGTTCACTTTGAACCTGCAAATTAATCATATAACTTCATTCAATCTAACATAGAAAGAAGAAAATTAAAAGTCAATATGTTATTCAATAACATATACCTTGAAGCGTGCCATTGAATGAAAGTGCTATTGTATCCACTGCGGCCACTTTGTTCTCTTTCTAAATTTTGGATAAGTGGTGCGGATGTGAATCATATGTTGCCTACATGACACACAAAATTCAAGTATTACGGTCCCAAACATATAAGATAAACATAAGAAATAATTTAAAATGGAAACTTAAAGAATAAAACTCATCGTATTCTCGATATAAGGTAGGACTTCCTCCGTATTCTCCAAGACATATAGATGTGCTTGGTTCCAGAGTCCCGATCAACTCGCTCAACTTGTGCAACCTGATAATGGCTTTGAAACTCCCATCTTTTGGCTTGAAGGCACTCCAACTGTACTAACATCAGATAAATGCTCGGTACAAAACTCTGACTTCTTGACTATATACCTTTCGACAATGCAACCTTGGGTGAAATCGATTCTGACATACCCTTTAGCACTTTCATATATCTTTCAAGCGGGTACATCCATCTAAAATATACTGGCCCACACAGACGAACTTCTCTGACAAGATGTACTACTAGATGAACCATGATATCAAAGAATGAAGGGGGAAAGTACTTCTCAAGCAAACAGTAACTACTACATCTTCTTCCAACTTATCTAGCTTGGAAACATCAGCAGTCTTTGCACATATAGCATTGAAGAAGAAGCACAAACGAGTTATTGCATACCTTGCAGGCTTCTCCAAAACAGAAGGAATTGCCACAGGGAGCAATTGTTGCATTAAGGTATGACAATCATGTGATTTAAGGCCAAGAAGTCTTGAATCTTGTAAAGATACAAGATTTTTTATATTTGAAGAATAACCTTCAGGGACCTTCATACCATAGAAAGAATTGCAAACCTCTCTCTTCTCTGCTCTTGACAAATTCCAAGGCCCGGGAGGCAAACGAGTACGTCTTTCTCCATACTCGGGTTGCAAATCAGTTTTGACCCCCATGTTCAATAAATCTAATCGACGACAATCTCATCTTTATTTTTCAGGATCTCCACAATGTACCAATGATACTATCATAAACATTCTTCTCAATGTGCATAAAATCTAGGACATGCCTCACAAGTATTTCCAATACTCGAGATCAAAGAATATTGATTTCTTCTTCCAACAAACTCTGTCACCATCTTCAACCATATGCAGCACTTCTTCTCCGGTTAATGGCTCAGGGGGCGTGCCATATTCAGGTTTCCCATTAAAAGCTGCACGTTGCCTCCTATATGGATGATTGATCGGTAACCATTTTCTATGCCCAATGTAACAAATTTTGTGGCCATTTTTCAACCTGTGACTAGGTGTATCATCGCCGCATATTGGACAAGCTTTATATCCTTTAACAACACAACCAGATAAGTTTCCATAGGCGGGGAAATCATTAATTGTCCACATTAATGCAGCTCTGAGTGTAAAGTATTCTCCATTATATGCATCATACACTCCTCCAATCCCATCCCACAAAGATTTTAAATCATCAATCAAAGGCTCCAAGTAGACGTCTATATCATTTCCGGGCTGTTTAGGACCGGAAATCAATAAGATCAACATCATGAACTTTCGTTTCATGCACAGCCATGGAGGGAGATTATATGTAACTAAGATAACTGGCCAGCAACTATATCTGCTACTTAGAGAGCTGTGGGGATTGAATCCATCAGATGACAGAGCCAATCTCAAGTTTCTCGGCTCATTACCAAACTCGGGCCATTTATCATCAAGAAGTTTCCAAGACGGGGAATCCGCTGGATGAGACATATAACCGTCAATTGATTTTCTAGCAGCATGCCAAGTCAAACTCTTAGCAGTCTCATGTGATCGAAACATCCTTTTAAACCTTGGAATTGGAGGAAAATACCACACCACCTTCGCTGGCACACCCTCTTTCAAGATTGAATCTTTTTCTTCCACCTTGAGATACCACAATTAGGACAATGAGTTAAATCCTCATACTCCTTCCTATACAAGATGCAATCATTGGGGCATGCGTGCATTTTCTCATAACTCAGCCCCAATGCACAAAGTCTTTTTGCCTCATACATAGAGGCGGTATTATATTCCTTACAAGCAAATCGCCTAGTATCAATAATTCTATAAACAATCACTCATCCCATATTTTGCCTTCAAATTATACAACTTCACTAATGCCGATAACTTCGTGTACTTTCTACAACCAGGGTACAATGGTTGATCTCCATCCCCAATCACATTGGCAAACTCATAAGGATCAGATCCAAATCACCAAAATCATTATCATCCATCTCTATTTCTTGGACACAATTGTACCTACTATGGTCATCATCTTCTTCAACATTTCTACTAGCATTAGTAGCTTGCTTCCCAAAGTTCTCAAGTGAAATGTCCAATTCTTATAGCTTTGGTCAACTCCATTAAAGTATAAGTGATCCCTTATAATTCCAACCCCAAACAATTTCAAATTAACATTTAACACATGGACACGGATATGTGTGGTAGTTAGAAGATTTTCTCTGAAAAGTTCAAAAATGCTTCCACCCTAACTCATATGCCTTGATCTTCTATCAAGTGCATCCGCATGACTTATCCATCTCCGACACTATACCCTATTATATATAATAAAGTGAAAAGGAAAGCAATGACCATCACTATGCAGATTATATAAAGTCTAATAGCAAGTAATATACAACATACAGGCGACGGTTTTAAACAAAAGCGAGCGTATTTGACATTATAGGCGACCAGTTTTCATCGTCTAATTATAACTCTGACGAATGGTAACGTGTAACATAATAACTCTTGACGGTTTAAAGTAAAAACAGCGTCGTTGTATCTTTAACTAGCGTCGTTAAGCAGTTTATTTTCAAGATCAAACCTATTAACAACATTAACATA